>NC_134487.1:44214012-44474012 GCF_040206685.1 Ascaphus truei | reverse complement strand
CTTACACACACACTCAGACACTTACACACACTCACAGACACTTACACACACTCACACCCACATACACACACCCATATACACACACACTTTCTCTCCCATATATACATACACACACACACTCTCTCACTCTACACAGACGGGGGGTGGGGTCGGAGCAGAGGAAAGGCCGCGACCAGCACCACCACCCGCTCCCCCCCCTCCTCCCGTGCAGGCAGCGGGAGCGCCAGGGACAGCGGTGGGGAGAAGAAACCCCCCGCTACCACCTCCATGCAGGCAGCGGGATCTGAGGTAAGCGGCGACCTGAGGGACATCCCCGCTCCCATCTCCTGCCCCGCGGCCTGTCCCACGGTGACAGGGGGAAGCGGGGACAGGAGGGACATCCCCGCTCCCATCTCCTGCCCCGCGGCCTATCCCGCGGTGACAGGGGGAAGCGGGGACAGGAGGGACATCCCCGCTCCCATCTCCTGCCCCGCGGCCTGTCCCGCGGTGACAGGGGGAAGCGGGGACAGGAGGGACATCCCCGCTCCCATCTCATGCCCCGCGGCCTGTCCCGCGGTGACAGGGGGAAGCGGGGACAGGAGGGACATCCCCGCTCCCATCTCCTGCCCCGCGGCCTGTCCCGCGGTGACAGGGGGAAGCAGGGACAGGAGGGACATCCCCGCTCCCATCTCCTGCCCCGCGGCCTGTCCCGCGGTGACAGGGGGAAGCGGGGACAGGAGGGACATCCCCGCTCCCATCTCCTGCCCCGCGGCCTGTCCCGCGGTGACAGGGGGAAGCGGGGACAGGAGGGACATCCCCGCTCCCATCTCCTGCCCCGCGGCCTGTCCCGCGGTGACAGGGGGAAGCGGGGACAGGAGGGACATCCCCGCTCCCATCTCCTGCCCCGCGGCCTGTCCCGCGGTGACAGGGGGAAGCGGGGAGCGGAGGGACATGCCCGCTCCCATCTCCTGTCCCGCGGGATGAATATGCGCTAAAGCGCGGCGGCCATTTTTTTTTCTCGCGAACCCGTTAGTAACGCGGTGGTCTCGGGGTGGACCCCGAGACCCGCGTTATAACGGGGTTTAGCTGTATATATATATATATATATATATATGCAAATATAACTGTATGCTCATCTGCATGTCTTAGGCAGGTCTGCAACCCCGCCTTTCCCCATAATCACCCAGCATACAGCACTTCCACTGCAGCAAGGGATTCTGGGAAATGACATGCAAATGAGCACACAGTGTCACTTTTTGCCTCAATAACCATTTTTAACATGGTTCCCTATAGGCTTAAGCTTGCTGCATGGTCACAGCTTTGAGCTGAGCACAGCCAGGGTTAAGGTATGCTGGGTGATTATGGGGAAAGGCGGGGTTGCAGACCTGCCTACGACATGCAGATGAGCATACAGTTATATTTGCATATTTGCTTTCCTGTGGATGGTTTTTGTCACTTTTTTTACTCACCATAACTTAACTATAGATATACTGTGTATATATATACTGTGTGGGTGGGTTTATTGTATGCATTTGGGTGCAGGGAGGTTGTATATATTTGGGGTGGTGGGGATTTTTTTAAATGTATTTGGGGTGGGAAGTTTTTTGGTATATATCTTGTGGGGGGGAGGGAATGAGTGAGCGTGGGGTAATTGACAGAGGGAGAGGAGAGAGGGGTGTGAGTGAGGAAAAGAGGGAGTAAGGCTGCGTCCTCGCTAGCGGTGAGCAGGCGTTGCTTACCACGGTTACTTACATGTATAGATATATGTAAGTCCCCGCTCACGCGGTGCTTGTGCACACACGCTCACCCACGCTCGGCCCTTATGTAAACAAAGAAGACTAACTTTCTAGCGCGCTCAACTACCCGCAATGCCTCCCGTGCGTGCTTGCGTAAATGCCAGGAAACCCGGCGCTCATGCTTGGAGCGCTTTCCAAGCATGAGCGCGCTCAGCACCAACGGGGCCGCAGCCTTAGTGAAAAGCAGAGGAGAGAAATACATGCGATGGGGTGAGACAGAAGGGAGAGAAATATATGGGAAGGGGGGAGAAAGAGAGGGGGCTCGTGAGGTGTGAAATGGGGGGGGGGGCGGCGGGCAATACCGCCGACATGGGGGGGGGTCCTGCTTAAATTTCTGTTGGCGGCCCTGTTCACAAAGGCTTGCAAGCGTTAGCATACCTCAGTGCACATTAATATAAATGGGAGTAAAGGCGTGGTAAAGCTCACCCCCCTTTAGTTCAGCTGACCTTCAATAAATATTTAACTGAATAGTTTATTGATTGCACATGTCATGTTAAAATCATTATTGAGGAAATATATATCTGACAGATGTGGAAATATCATCCATGACTATGGCACCTCCTGCTGTAGAGGTTGCAGCTCTGTACCCTGCTGGGGCCCATCCTGCTGTGGCGATGGCCCTTCCTGTAGTGCCACCTCCTGTGGTGGCTTTGGCCCCTCCTGCTGTGACCCCTCTTGTTGTGCACATGGCTGTTCCTGCTGCTGCTGGTGATCAAGAAATTGATGCTTCCACTTCTGCGTGGATTATGATGCCAGCATAGCAGTCAGACAAGCACTCCTGCCAAACAAAAAAAGAACGCGCCATTCTTACAGTAGGTTTTTTTTGCCAAATGTTTGGGTTTGTTTATTGATGTTGTTTAAAGTATGTCAGTGTGATTTAACACTGAAAAGTAAAAACATTATATTGTTGAATAATTATTTTATACTTTTTTTTATTGTTTATTCATTAATGATTGCAGGCACAGCCGTGGATTATTCTATATTATAAAAGTTCATACTTTCAATCAGATATGCATCAATTACTCGGTTGCAGACCTGTCTTCCTCCCCATGTATGATCCTCAGCTCGAGCTGGGGGGGTATGTGAATCTTCCTCGAGATCTGGATCTATGACATGCATTCTCAATTAAGCAATTTACTATAACAAGACACATTTCCATAGCCAATTCCAATCTGGCTTCCACCCAAACAATTCCACAGTAACCACCCTCTTCAAAGTTTACAGTGTGATCCAGTGTGGAATGCAACTGGAACAACTCACTTAATGCAATATACCTTGATTTTGCAAAGGCTTATGATACTGTTGATAGTGTTATCTTGTTAAACAAACTTCAGTGCTCTGAAATAGGGGAACAGGCTTTAAACTGGTTTCAATATACCTATCGGGCTGATCCCAATATGTGTCTCCCAGGATATAATTCCAACCCCTTGGATGTCACCTGTGGGGTACCGAAAGGCTCTGTTCTGGATCCTGTACTATTTTCAGTTTTTATTAATGATCTAACAACAGCTTCAACAGCTTCAATGCACATGTACGTATGTGGATGGCACAATCCTATAGGCACACAGCCCTAGCCTTTCTCACATGGGACATGTATTCCAATCTGATTTTTCAAGACTTGAAAATTGGATTTTCCAAAACAAACTTTTTTAAACACAGACAAAACTGTAACGATGGTATTTGTGACTACGGCTACATTTCTAAAGCTACCAACGACAGAATTACAGATCAGAACTAACTAACACCGTTCTAGCCCCTATCAATAGTTTTAAATATGTGGGCATATGGCTTTACACCCTTTTAACATTTGAACTGTATATTGATACTCTGATATCAAAACACTGCCAAACTGGGTGACATTTATACAGTACGAACAAATCCTCCTTAAGCCTGCTAGTCAGAAAGCGTATGCCAATTATAGACTATGGGGACATTGTATATGGTACAGCACCCCTAACTCACCTTAGCAAACTAAACACCCTCTACAACTTCATTTGCTGCTTTATCTTACAGTGTAAATACAAAACTCACCACTGCAAAATGCTCCAAGAACTAGATTGGCTATCCCTTGAGTACAGACGCAAAGTAACATGTTTCTGTCTTGCATTCAAATACTCTCTGGGCAAGCTACCCACCTATCAGAACAAACTCCTCAACCTTACCATATGCTGCACTTATTACCTGTCTCTAAAAGACTGCTCACGGTCCCAAGGTTCAACAAGGATTCCAGCCCCTTCTCCTCCTCTTACTGTGTACCTCATGTCTGGAACAATCTTCCATAGATCCTCTAAACCGCCTCCAGTTTAATTAATTTCATGAATTCAGCTGTATCACATTTTAATCTTGTCTGGAACTGTTATATACACCCATAATAATATATTATCTCTAACTGACCATGAAATGTCAGTAAATCTAATCTATAACCTCTGTTCATTTAATGTAACCATGTATTGTCATAACTCTGTGCCCCGGACATACTTGAAAATGAGGGGTAACTATCAATATATTTATTTCCCGGTAAAACTTTTAATAAATAAATAAATAATGCAAGCATTGATCGCAATGTTTCGATAATAATTATATTAATCACTTTGTCAGGGCTATACAATAGCACACATTTTGATTTATCTAAACACCTGCAGCAACTTTTCAACACTACAAATGTTCTCTCAATGACAGAAGGCAAATATATGTGTGCCTCATTAAAACAAATTAGTTAGAAGCAAAGTCTGGCATCCATACTGTGTGTCACCTATGAAAACATATATACACAATTGTTTAAAAAATGTTTTTAATAAAAAGTACACGTATGGTATGAAATGTTACAACACTTTGATGTCTTCACTCACATTGTAAACAGCAGCCGCCTGCTGTGGCACCTCCTGCTGTGGCACCTCCTGCTGTGGTGATGGAACTTTTTAAACACTTCAATGGATGTTTGCTGAAGTTTAAAAAAAATCTACAATTCTGATTCACCCAATACCCATACTCAAAACCCATCTATCTCAATATCTGTCATCATTACAGGAGCCTGGAAAGCTGGAAACCCCTCTCCCTGAAGCCTTGAGAAAGCGTTTCTCACGCGAAACGCTCGCGTCGGCACCTGTCACGTGCACGCACACGGTCAGCATTGACGTGGCAGCCTCCTACCTCGCAGAGCAAGTAGCTGCCAGACCTAACGCTTGCACACCCTCTCATATTGGGCTTGAGTTTCAGAGTTCACTCGGTGGGCAGATGGTGAGGATAGTGTTTGTTTTAATACCTGATTTGGCATGCACGGTTAAGTTTATTCATTATATGAACACCAGGCATACATATTGCCACACCGCAGCACCAATACAGCAGTACCTTAGTGGTTGTACCTTTATTTAGGGGTATATTGTATTATCTCAGTACTTCACTAGCTCATGTGGTAGCACAGAACCTGACAGTTGAGCATATTCATGAATACTGTATGTGCATAGGCATACTCAATCAGCCACACCGTCTTCTGGTATCTGTAAGCTGCTCCATCTACTGACAGCAATTAGTGTATCTAGCCCCTAGTCGTCCGGGCTACACTTGCTTCATATAGGCAGGTTAACATCACCTCCTCATCTCTGCTCCTACCTAAGAACTCATACCTAGGGAATACTGCATACCAGCTCCCTTTATTGAACACTTGATCTAAACTCCTCATCTGTTCATATCTTCTCATAACCCGGAGTGTCATATACACTCAACTTAGGGTTAATATATGTGTGTCCTTTAGTTGGATTTTAAACCTCATTATTTTAATCAGTATAACATTAAAGATTTTAGTTTTAATATTGTCACATTACTATTTGGGTACTGAGTGCTTTAGCTGGGTTCTTGCCTCTTCGCTGTTCAACCACATTCAGAATGCACATTTTATCATCCCATACCACGTGCACATTGAGGGAATGAAAATGCTTGCGGTTGCGGAACTCATGTTCCCTTTCACTTGGTGGGTCTAATGCTACGTGTGTGCACCTATCCCATTGAGGAAGATCTAGTATTCCATAGAAATCCTGTTTCAACTCATGCCAATCTGTCAACTTCTAAGGGAAAAGGAAATATATTGTGTCGTATGTTCTTTCAGTGCATACATATTGATGGAAAAACAAATAAAAAAAACAAATAAAACGGGGACTGAGTTATTTACTGCCCACTGCAGCCAGCGTACTTTGAAAAGAGGTTAAAAAATGTTATGAATTCAGCATGTTCACCAGCTGAGGAATGGCATGACTCCAGGGAGTGAGTAATTCCAATTCTAGTCTTAAACACTCATAAAGTGCTAGAAAATAAGACGTGTTTAATCAAAACCAGCCAATCACTTCCTACCATCTAAGGTCTGTTTTGTCTGATACACTGACTGGCATAGGTGCTAACAATCTCTGCTTAACCTCACCCTCCTTCCCGTCTAACACCCCCACTGACATCCACACCAACAACACCCAAACCCCCAATGCCCTCTCTGTCTCACCCTCTCTCTCTGTTTGCTATCTCCTATGCAGTAACCACAACACATCTGCCATATTGCCCACAAACATGTCTGCAGCAGGATATCCTTTTAAATCAAATTGGTAATCAAACAATCATTAGTTTATGTAATTGGCTAATGATATAAAATTGTTAAAATTAAATTGGGGACGACTTCTGGTATGGTGCGGCAGGAGTAGGTTCCACCTAACATGAGCGACTGAGCAGGCATGAACTTTACCGATCAGAAGATGAACAAATCGTCAAATATAAAAATCAGATGATGAGAAAAGTTGTCAGATGAGTCCCCGCACCTAACTATACCCTTTGAATGGAAAACTTCCAATCCTGTCCATTCCAAAATATGCCGCACAAAAACACATGGGCAGGCAAAGCAGATGAAAGAAAGGGAAAGGTAAGCATTCAGGAAATAATCTCTACAACAGACAGACAAGTAAATCTCATAGCTCCCTACGCAGATGTGATAAAAGCTGTAAAAGAATTGCTGGATCCCCTTTTTGAATGACAATAACAGGAACTGAAGGCAGCCATGTTGGATATGAAGGAACATATCTCACAGATGCATGCTACATTCAGTACATTGAACACAGATTAGATAATTCAGAGATGGGGGTATTTTTTTGTTAAAGCAGTTGCTCCTTCAATTGCTCTAACAGATTATTATATCAAAGCTGGACGATTTGGAAAACTGGTCACGATGCAACAACCTAAGGATTGTGGTATTACCTGAGGAAATAAAAGGCTCACTACTACAGTATTTTCTAGCAAAAGATTTATCATGGCAGCTGGGGGAAGGTGAAGAGAAACTACCAATGGTGATTGAGAGGGCTCACAGACTAGGCCCGCTACATGGGGAGAAGGAAGCAAGTCCCAGAGTGGTGATACTAAAGCTGCTGAATTTCCAGGATAAAATACAAATATGGAGAGCATACAAGCAGCCCACACAACTAAAATATATAAATGTGAACTTTCTTCCAGAGGTAGCTAAAGTAAGAAGGTAGTACTCCACAATCTGCACCAACTTAATTAAAAGAGGGAAAAGGTTCTCCCTAGTCTACCCAGCAAAGCTATGAATCTTCACAGAGACGGGACAAGAAAAATTCAATTCCCCCAGTGAGGCTGAGATGTTTAGGACTTCATAAAATCAAATGATTTTAAAATCACCATGATTACATAAAAGAAAGCCAGGTGGCGATGCCCACAACATCCAGCAGGCAAGACACAGAAACCATTCCAGAAACAGGAACAGTGTTCCTGGAAATCTTTACCTTTAATTTTCACTGAAATAAAGAAAGAAGAAGAAAATAAAGCTTGTAGGAAACAAAAACACAACAGAGGAAAGTGTTGAAGAGAGGAACATTTAAGTATTGTTATGTTAAACTATAAGCAAATTATGATATAATATAATGTTATAGAAATAGAAGGTAGATTTATATACTGTATTGTAAAAGTTAAGGGAAAAATCCAAAGCGGAGGAAATAAAAGTTAGAAACAAATTATATGCAGCAATTAGGCTTACTAAATACTATAGAAGTTACTGTATTACAAGGGATCAAGAAACAGAGGTAAAGTGGAGGAGAGGATGAATTAGTTCACTAACCCAGTTAAGGGAGTTAAAGTTAGAAAAGAATAAGACTACAGGCATACCCCGCTTTAAGTACACTCACTTTAAGTACACTCGCGAGTAAGTACATATCGCTCAATAGGCAAATGCTAGCTCACGCATGCGCCTGTCAGCACGTCCTGAACAGGAATACCGGCTCCCTACCTGTACCGAAGCTGTGCGCAAGCGGGGAGACTATAGAGCCTGTTACACATGTGTTATTTACATCAGTTATGCACGTATAGGACGATTGCAGTACAGTACATGCATCGATAAGTGGGAAAAAGGTAGTGCTTCACTTTAAGTACATTTTCGCTTTACATACATGCTCCGGTCCCATTGCGTACGTTAATGCGGGGTATGCCTGTACTGGAATCTGAAGTTAAGAAAGTAGAAACCAAGTTAATGTTTAATGAATGTATACTTGTGTTTATGTAAATACATGCATGTTAGTAAATGCAGCAAAAAAATGGAAAAATATGAAGAAACGTACTGTTTGCAAAGATGAAAATTATGTCCCAATGAGGGGGAAATAAAAAAAGGAACAAGGAAAACATTGAGGAGAAAAGGGGGGGGAGTATAAAACATACAAAAGCAGTGCAGAATAAGTCATGGTGTCATTTACTGTAGAATAATATCTTGGAGTATAGGAGCAATTAATGTTCCTAGTAAAAGAATGTAGATGCCTTTGTTAACTGGGCAAAATTAAAGCCGAAATAGCGTTTATTAGTAAATCTAGAGGGGTTGCTATACTGGTCAAGAAAGGGTTACAAATAGAGGTATTTGACTTTTTTTCAGACTCATGGGGAGATTTGCTATATGAGATGTAAAGGTTGACAGGAAAAATTGCTTCTCTGTAATATTTACGCACCAAACAATTACTCAAAGGTTTTTTCTTAAATTTAATACAGAAACTGGCCAAATACTCAGAAGGTATATTGGTATAGGGCGGAGATTTTAATTTAACAGACAACTGGTTCTTGGATAAGAGTAACCAAAAACATGAACAAACGAAGAAAAAATACCCAATAGGGATAGCATTTCTAAAAACGCACCTAGATTTAGTAGGTGCATGGAGAGCAGTGCACCCTGATGACACAGATTATACATGTGTGTCCAGAGCACATCAGACCCTTACAAGGATTGATTATTGACTAATCAATAATAATATTAAATACTAAATAAACTACAAAACAAAAATTTACACAAAACTTACAAAATAATAAATTAAAAAGGGGCAGCTGTGCACATCTCTGACCGTAAGACAACATGTATTTTATAGTTTTAAACTTTAATTGTAAAACTTAGAAAAAATGAACAAATAAATCCTACAATAATTTTCATTCTTCTGAAATGTTCATTCTTCTCACTCATTTCTCTCATTCATGCCCTTTGGAAAAAAACCAATTGAAATGAAAATTTCAAAAGGATTTGCATTGCAATTGATGGGTATAGTATAGCTACAACCTGCACATATAGGGCCTCATGCAGTAAGCGTTGATAAGGGAAATATGGCCATGTTATAGCCAAAATTGGGTTTGAGATTCAGTAAGCGCCGATAAGTGCTTCATATCGCCAGGTTTCGGAGCCGATAATTTGGTTATGGCCAGTCGCCTGCCGATAAGCCTGTTTTCGACACTGATCGCCACTTTTTTAAATCGGCTGGATTCAACAAAAAAAAACAGCTTATCGGGGCTGATCGGCACTACGAAATTGAGATGTTATGGCCGATTTCTCCCGCCAACTAAAGTTGGCATTTTGGACGGGAGAACGATCGCTAAGGCTGCCGGAACGGCACTTAGAAAAAAAAAATCTTCTGTACATCAATGGAAGTCAATGGAGCGGGGACGTATAACAGTATAGTACTGTTTACGTTTCATTGCTCACAATACAAGGGGGATTTGCATTACAGTGTGGGGGCATTCCCTGCATTGTGTCACAGCTGACGTGTCTTATTTGCATAACATTCGACTTTTACATGTTTTCAGCATTTGCGGGTCACATTACTCATCATGTGATGATGTGGCAAGGGAAAATACTATACTACACTCTTAAAGGAGAACCTCACATCATATCACACATTTTACTCAACTCAGCGACAATTATTTACATGATGTCACACATGTCACACATGTCACACATACACAGTATATTCATCTTCCTTTACATTACACAATGCTTGTAATGTGACATGCATCTTTAAACGTTCATGTACATCTGTATTCTCATGTTTACATATACTTTTGGGTCCTCCCTATTTTCATGACGTCACTTATTGGACGCTCAATCACATTGCATGTTTACATTGTAACCGTTGCATTACAAGCACTTCAACCTAACTTATACACACATGTACAGTAATTCATCATTGGGACACCTTGTAAACTCATTCTATACCAACTATCCTCCTTACACAAATGCATGCATATGCACACGACTATTCATTGTTGCCAACATGTCACAATAACATGGATAATTACACATGTTACACAAAACTTTTCCCACGTCAATCTCAGCCTTTTTGTCTCATTACATGACTGACTCTTGCGTTCACAAGTGTTACATGCATTGCACATGCAACTATTTATTTGCAAGCAATCTTTGTACAAAGCTTCACGTCACATCATTGCCAAATATCATCATTCCCTGCAGAATACACACAACAAATACTTAGAACAACAAGTGCACACAGCTTGCCACAGAAGTACTTTATTATGTTAATGTAACACCTTGCATTTTACTATGTCACCTGACATCATCACATACCTATTTAAAGGACGCACATTACCTGCTCATTCACAGCTACTCATTTCAAAATGTTGCGAATGTTTAGGAGACGGAGGAACATTCTTTTCTATGACATGCTTGATGATGAAGACAATCATATAGGGCAAGGGAGGGACACACCGAGGGACAGTGACAGTGACGCGGATACGACAGGGACAGGGAGAGGGACAGGCCGAGGGACAGGTAGAGGGACAGGAGATCAGAGGAGAAGACAGAGGAGACAACTTGTGCCTCGTCCGCGTCTGTACAGGGAGAGAACCCTGTTAGATGGGATGAGTGAGGAGGAGATTGTAAGTCGCTATCGTTTGAGTTCAGCAGCAATCTTAGCTCTTTATGAGGAGATAAGGGGGGATTTAGATTTTTTCACAGCCAGAGGTCGTGCAGTCCCTGGGCTTGTTAAAATGCTGTGCTCATTACATTATCTTGCTTCCGCGTCATACCAGACAACTGTGGGCATAGTGGGCGGGGTCTCGCAATCTACATTCTCGCGGGCCTTGACCCAGTTTCTCTATGCACTCAATAGACGCGCTAGGAATTATATTCATTTTCCTACAGAGGCGACAGAGTGGCTGGAAGTCAGGACTGGCTTTTATAATATAGCAGGGATACCATCTGTGCTGGGTGCAATCGATTGCACACATGTTGCTTTGATTGCACCTAGTCAGAGTGAGCATGTGTACCGCAATCGGAAGCACTACCATTCACTCAATGTACAGGTGGTATGTGATGCGACGATGAGGATAATGCATGTGGTACCCAAGTTCCCTGGTTCCAGTCACGATTCCTCTATCCTGAGGAACTCTTCAGTCTTCCATGCGTTCGAAGAGGGACATTTTGAACCTGGTTGGCTGCTGGGTGAGTACATATTTACATGTTCTAACACAAAACACATGTTGATTTAGGAATGTTGGCATTGTACAATTTGATCACTAATGTCAGCTTATGTGTGCTCCATTCATTATAGGTGACTCAGGATACGGAATTAGGCCGTGGCTCTTGACTCCGGTGCTAAACCCTCAAACTGAAGCAGAGGACAGGTACAATGCAGCCCATATATCTACAAGATCTGTTATAGAGAGGACATTTGGCCTACTCAAGACCAGGTTTAGGTGTCTGGACAGAACTGGTGGGGCTCTTCTATACAAGCCTCAAAAAGTGTCTGATATTATCCTTGCCTGTTGCATTTTGCACAATGTTGCACTCAGGCACAATGTACAGTCAGACCTAGCTGAGGCTTTGGTAGACGAGCATCCCACCCATGTAGCTGCTGAAAATGAACAAACAGCCAGTGGTGGCCAGACACGACAGAATCTCATCAATTCATTTTTTTCTTGTAAGTACAAACTCATATGTTCCTAGTACTACTTTTATAGTTTAATTATGTTATATTAACAATAATGTTTCTTTATATAACCTTCTGTTAGGACACAGATGAATATGGGTTGCACACCTTTCTTTTCTCTGCTGTGTGCACAAAGGGATGTGGCACCGGTATGTTATTGTTGCACAGGTTATATAATCCCTCTTCAATTGTACTTTAGTTGTGTGTATGTGAATACAACTTGGGTAACAAAGCAATAATATTGTAGCATTGTGTTATTCCTTATGCTAAGACAAAACACATATTATGCCCATAATCATTCATGCTTCTAGTATGCTTACATACAATGTTATTGGTGCAGTGTAACATGTACATCCATATGATGTGTACACCAGGCTGATTTACATTTTGAATGTCATGAAATATACATGGTGTTGTACATTTAACACCAAATACACACTTTGCTGTGTTGTTTACGGTACTGAAGATGGCATGTCAATGTTTGCAATTTATATATTGTTCCTTTGCATTATAGGTATATCTCCAGTATGACTGATCATGGTATGTATATTTGCTGACATCTCTCATAAGATGTGGCTACCTCAATCTTCCTATAATTATTGGAACTAAAAACCCAACATATTGGTTTAAACACAAATGTTACATATATGTACTTTCTGTATCATGTATATGCATTTAGCTACTCTTGAGCTTTCATGTGCATTGTATTACAAAATGATTACTCACATTTCATCACATTTTATGTATGTTTCCTTATAATTTCCATTAATGTAATATAGAGGTGGTTGGAGAAAAGGGGATAACTGTACTTATTTGTTTACTTACGGGAGCACATTCATCACTAGCATAGACACACTTTTTAAGACAACTGTTTGTGTCTCTATCAATTGGTGTAGGATCCATGTATAACACCGACAAATGATAACACCAGCTTTATTATGGTAGCTTATATCATCATATTGACTATACTATGTATTTCTAAACGATTAATAAACACAGTAAACTATAGTTAGTTAGGTTAATGAAATATACACAGAAACGTACTTCATAACATGATGGTGATGTCATATTCAGAACATCATGCATTGGAGGGGACCATAACATCTGGCCAGTAACATTATTTGCTACAGTCCCAAACCATTTTATCTACATACCCATGTAACAAGAGATTTTAAAAATAAATGGCTACTTGGTTGTAAGTGTCCTTTACATTGGGAGAAGGAGTGGCTCAGTGAGTAAAGACACACACTGGCACTGATAGTTTGAAGCAGGGGAGTCTGGTTCAATTCCCGGTGTGGGCTCCTTGTGACCTTGGCCAAGTCACTTTATCTCCCTGTGCCTCATGCGGCAAAAAAACATTTGTACGTTCCACGGGCCAGGGACCTCAGGCTGAAACATGTGTCTGTAAATCGCTGCGTACAACTAGCAGCCCTATACATGAACATGCTCATATTATTATTATTATTGTTACATAGTTTCGACAGTCATACGTTCCATTACATATTAGAATACACAAATGTGTTAGCAGAGTGGGAATGGTTGTTATATATAAAACACACCATGTCATAAAATGTTAGTAGTCATTAAAGAACACTCAATAAAAATTCATGAGGCACTCTTTTGCAACATCATTATGTTAATTAAGTGCTTATGCAATATAGGCATAAGGGTATCACATTTTTAATTGTTTGTTAATAAGCGCTGCAAGCAATATAAAATTAGTTCCATATGTAGTATAGTAGTCGGTGGCTCCTCCTCACAATCATCTCATATAAAGGTAGACTCTTCTGAAATCATACATTGATCCGATTGTATCTTCCCCGACATCTCTGAAATACAGCAAACACATGATGGTCAAAGATGGCACCTTACTAGATATGCATCCGTGACAACGCGTTACGCAGCTCTATATGATTGTGTAGATACACACGTCACTCACTTATATGTTAGAAGTAAAACTGTTCATCAGTATGTAATGTTTCTTTAAATTTGTAGCAGGCATAACTATGTATAAGAAGTGAACGTTGCCTGTATACTGAAAGATGTGCGCGCACATCTTTGTGTGCGCACGCACTTCACGCTTGGCTCCACTAACTGTTAGCGCATGCGCAAAACAAAGCGTACGTTGTGCGTTCAATACATGTTGAAAATACCAGTAAACATAACATCTTTATTTCAAATACAATGAAGACGAAACTACATTCGTTCTAAACGAGTACATCTGTATTCTTTTTAAACAGACGTGTTTGAACAGAAAGCACGGCCGATAACACAATGCGCAAATGCAATACGTGTGACGTCATGTTAAGCCAGCGTGAAACGCACGCTAACACTCCTCCCACTCAATTAACATTCGGCTAACGCCCAGGGTACGCCTACAAACACTGAGCCGCACGCATCACACACTGCAGTTACCGTTACTATAACAAAACATGACAGCCAATAGGCTTTGAGGCGCGCACGTCGCTTGGGGGCGGGACTTACATCACTAATCCTTTTTAAGGACGCCTTGGCCCATGACAAGGGTCCCACGTCATACGTGGTGGACCCGGTTTTCAATGTTGTAGATGTTGCATGATAACAAAACAGGTATGTGTTAGAGTAATGGTAAAATGTTGCTAATATGTTTAAAGGGATAGGAAAGTACGTATATTTATTCCGTCAGCAATGTGTACTACTCTTTCAGGTCCTACTATATTGTATTAGGAAACAATTTGTTTGTGATCGCTACATGTTATGCAGTCTGCAATGTTACGCTGTATCCACGCATTGAAAGTGAAAATGGTGGTTACAAAAAAAAAAAAAATTTAAACGCAGAGTCAACGCATAACGATTGTTATATTTACCATTCTTCTAGAATTAACTCTTCGCCTGGCTGCAACTGGTCGCTCCAGAAATGCAAGCCATTTTCATCCACGCTTAACCCAACCGCTGAATCCAGTATGGCACATATCTCCTCCAGGATGCGCTCATAGGAATCGCCACTGCTTTCTTCAAATAATTGGTCGGGAGGTAGGTTCATTTCTTCCGGTTCCCATTCCAATGCAATTTCAGCTGAAAGGCTTGGTACATAATCATAGTACTTTTGTTCTTGTACAATGTGGGTTTCAGGAATGGAGGCTGCAGATATTGCAGCACGTATCGATTCAAACGGATCAGTAGTAGCGGATACATTGCTATTGCCATTAGGAATAAATATGCCTTTCACGACAATATAAGTGCCGTCTTTCAGGATAAATTGTTTTTCCGGGGCAATCTTCCAGAAACCATAGGTGTGTTGTAGCTTATCCTGGTCACGTTCAAAAAAGTCATTACTTGATAAAGTGAATCTTATTGAGGAATTAAAATTCCGTGCATGCTTACGGTCTTGGTAATAAGGATATTTTGCTCGAATGAAATCATCGATTTGGCGTGTGCTTGCTTTCTGTCCGCGACTGTTCAAGATGGCTTCACAGATCATGTACTTATACCCTAAAAGGGGATTAATATTGTTAACGAATTCATCAGCCATGTCTGAGTAGCACAAAAGCTGTGTGCAGGTCTGTGTTATTTGCTCATCAAAATGAATGTGCTGAATGGCTAACAAACTCCTGTTTTTCCTTGTCAAGGTCAACAAAAGTAACTACTTTGACTCCTTATTTCAAACGCCAATTGGATTTGGTTGTCTAATTGGGTTAACAGTTGTGGTTCGTGATATGGGACTGTGGGAGAAACATTTCTCCTTCTTTTATCTCGTTTGTGAAAAACATCCCTAGACTGTGAATGCGTTCACATAGTGTTTTTTTGAAAACTAACAAAGGCCAGTGTGTGAAAATATTTCTTAGCCAGGCATATCAGTAAAAACACACCTGCAAAAAGAAATGTTTTTTCCCCGCTTACATTTCTGTGTGTATGTGAAAGTCTGGTTAACTCCCTGTCTGCATGAGTTTAAATACGTGTGTATATATATATATATATATATATATATATATATATATATAAATATATCTCTTATAAAAATATATATATATTTATATATAATATTTTTTTTTTTTTTATATTGCAGGAGTACACACAACATTGATGGCATTAAGTATACCTTGTATGAAACCTATTTAAATGGTGAGAAACATGATTGAATTAAGTAATAAACATTTGTTTAAGCACAATACTGTTAGAGTCTCATACTTAGGATATTTCTCAAACATTAGGCCTGTATTATTAAAATAGTGTGCTTTCACAAGGAAGCATGAAGTGTATTAGTTTGTGTATACCAGTTTATATAGTACTATATATATATATATATATATATATATATATATATATATATATATATATATATATATATATATATATATATATACACACACATATATACATATATATATATACACATATATACATATATATATACACATATATACATATATATATACACATATATACATATATATATATACACATATATACATATATATATATACACATATATACATATATATATATACACATATATACATATATATATATACACATATATACATATATATATACACATATATACATATATATATATATATACACACACTCACACTCACACTCACTCAGTGTGTGTGTGTGTGTGTGTGTGTATATATATTATTATACATTCTGAGATGTTATAGAAACGAACACACAACTGATTAAAGGACAAAATTACAATGGCCAAGCAAGGCAAAGGTAAGTAATAATTTACACATAATCCTGCTGTACACGTACAAGAAAGATGTTTGCACTTACTTAGGTGTTTTAATAATTGCATGTGACTAATATGCATATGCAATTCTTACATCAATTAACACACCCAAATGCAATGTTTTGCTGCAAAGTCAATGGCAGCTTCTCTAAACTTAGCAACTGGCTCCTGGTGGACCATTACTGAACAGACGATTACAACATAAATATTTATAACACAATTAATTATGAGTGTTAACATTTCCAAAACTTCACGTGTACAAGAACATAGTTGAAAGTTTGGAAACAACACAGTCTTCAGCATACATACAATAGTAATTAGATAATCTGAAGTCAACAAAACAAGGCCAAACACATATTTTCTGAATTATAACATTTATTTTTTTTGTTCCTTTTGCGAGCGAGTAACAGGCCTGCTTGTTGTCTCTTGAATTTTCCTTTTTCTTTTGCCACCAACTTTAGGCACAACAGAGCCACTTTGAGTGGCCTCTGGCACTTCACGGGCAGGGCTTGTGGCCAGTGACTGTTCACCTACGGGGCTTGTGGCCAGTGACTCACCTACAGGGCTTGTGGCCAGTGACTCACCTACAGGGCTTGTGGGCAGTGATTCACCTACAGGGCTTGTGGCCAGTGACTCACCTACAGGGCTTGTGGGCAGTGATTCACCTACAGGGCTTGTGGCCAGTGACTCACCTACAGGGCTTGTGGGCAGTGATTCACCTACAGGGCTTTTGGGCAGCGATTCACCTACAGGGCTTTTGGGCAGCGACTCACCTACAGGGCTTTTGGGTAGTGACTGTTCACGGACAGGGCTTGTGCCCAGTGACACATGTGAGCAAGTTGGTAGACACTGCACAAGTGATGGTTGGTCTGTTTCATGTGTGTCTTGTTTTGTTTTTGTCGCCTCCTTTGTAGGTGTCTGCTGCTGAATTTGTAGAGATGGCAGCGGTAGGATGTCATCAGGAACCTGCACAGCAATGTCTGCTACTTGACCGGTAACATTTGGGCCTGGTGAATGAATCTCAGATGAATGTGGTGAAAACTGACCTGCATGAACAGATCCTGGCTGGGAGGTGTTGAATTGTGGTACATTAGTCATTCTCCAGTAATTAGCTTGTGTTTGCTGAACAACTAATGCTTCGAATGAGGTGTTGATTTTTTGCAACTGTTTAGGCACTTCAATGAAGACTCTGTGGAGATGTGCCAATTGTGATACTGTTTCTTCCTGCAGTCCAATCATCCTTTCCAGCACTGTCATCATGTCTGAATGGCGACGATTTTCTGCGTCCACTATTTTTCCCTCTGAAGCTACAATTGCATCGTATGTGGAAGTTGATGGACGATTTGGCGGTACAACAGTTTCTATTGGCACCTCTTCATGGTCACATGATTGTATTTCAGTCTCTTCTGTGGCGTCATCCTCATCATACTCATCATCCTCATCACCATGATGTTCTAAAAAGAAATGTACACATTATTAAATGGCATGTTAATGTATGCTGTGTTACTATGTAATTGTACTGTGTCCTAAGTAACACCTAACATGTTAGCATACGTTTTATAACCTCATTAAAAACTACCTTGACTTACGAATAATGTTTGGACTCAGTATGAAATATGAATGAATGAAAAGTTGCTCTAAACTCAGAAGTCCTACATGATAATTAACATCACTAACACAATACATGTTGCCTTACACTTAATTTTCACTGACACTAAGTAATCCTATTTAAAGAAGATGTGCAAAACAAATAATGCACATGACAACATAACATATAGAAGAGCACATATTATATGGCCAGCAAATGATACACTCACCTTCTAGTAGTGTTGAGCTGGCTGACCCAGGTGAAGACACTTGTTCCATCTCAGGTGACACATGTCCTCCAGGGGCAACTATATATAACAATAACATAAGTTTTACATTTACATGTGTAAATATTGAACAAACACTTATTGTATGTTCTGTATTTATGATTAACTAACAACATCAGTTCCTTAACCGAAAATGTGTGTGAAAGTGAACATAAATAGTTGTAATAACACTGTACATGCCTGTGTACTTAGAATTTTTGAGTTCCCTAACATACAACATACTATGTTTCTGCAGTAATGCGTGAGGATAAATAGATTAAATGAGTACCTAAAAATCATATGTTGTGTAGTGATATCAGTATCATAATGTACATAACTATCATGAGATGACCATTCACAATGGTTATCATGAAGGTGGTCATATTGCAAAAAGTGTTGTTTTTGGTAGAGGATATGTGTGGTACATTAATCGAAGATGTGGCACACCTGAATGTGGCTGTGACTCAACAAGACAACACATGCAGTGTGTGATAATGTGTCTTTCATAGTAGTTCAACTATAGATATGAGTGAACTAATGTGTGACGTACGCTTTGATAAGTAATGAGTTGTTGGGGCATTTAGTAGCTAGAGTTAAGCTTTCCAATGAGTGTGATTAACTTCAGTTGTGCTATTCAGGTTGTAAGAAAGGTATTCCCTTCCCCAAAAAGCCTAATCAGCCACACCTTTCAATGACTTGAAACAGGTGCAAATGGTGTGAACTAAGTTGACCGTGAAATGAGGCTGTAATTAGTGTGTGTGCTGAACCCCACCCCCTCTGTTGAAGTGTATGCTGTGATGAGATATTAATTGCAGCTGCTTTAACACAATGGTAGATGAGCTAAGTAGTCATCTGCAGTGTTTAAGTTATGAAAACAATGACATAACATATGATACGTGTGCCTCATTATGCTGTCTGTATATGACATAAAGCAAAAATGGACCTTTTCATAAGCAACTATAGATGTGTTAGTGCCAGTGATGTTTGTAGGCCGTTACATGCAATTTCTTTGATGCATGCTTAAAATAGGCAGTAATGTCATGTTTGTCGGAGTAAAATCAATAAAATACACAATAATATGATACATATTTCTGTTCTGTACCTGTAGCTACTAATAATTTCTCATGAACATGTGTTACACGTGTACTACCCTGTTGTTCCCCATCTTCGCCCACCATCAATTGCTTCCACTGCAGCTATGCATTTTGGGAATTCACATGTAAATGAGCACGCAATGGCACGTGCTATATTAGTTACTGCTTTTAGTAGGACTACTACATATATGTCTATTTTGAGATATATATATACAGAATCAGACATATACATATATAGATGCAGGTATGCTTATATTGTGAAGACAGTATAAAAAGCAGTGTAAATATGCAAAATAACTGTAAGCAACGACACGCCTAGTACAGTAATATTTATCACCTGCTGGAAATTGTGACGGATAAATTCCAATGTCACGGTCACCAGCCAAGCCTTCCACGACGACGGTAAGTAATTTTGGCCGAAGCAGCTCCTCCAATGGAGTCAATATGAGACGTTGTGGTGTGGGCCCACCTCCAGTGCCAGTAGCATGCACGCGTTGGTCTTGTATTTTCTTTTTCAATTTGGACCTAATATCATCAAATCTTTTCCGACAATGATACTTGTCCCTGACACTATTCCCACAGGCATTGACACCAATGACTATTGTGTCCCACATTTCTTTTTTGCTTGCTGCACTTGTCCGCCCTTGAAAAACATATAAAAGATATGAGGTAAATGAATAATAATATAAGCACCAGTTTCCTACACTGCTAGCTGTTCCAAGTGATAGCAAACATGCTGTTTTATGTGTAATATGTGCAGCACATGAGCATTCACTACTAAACCTATACATGTAAGCAAGGTTGCATTCATATTGTATGCAGTTCTGGCAAATTGACCGCCTGTGTTTATTTGTCCTTGTAAGGCATGATAAAAAGCTGTGTTTCCACACTAATGAACATAGAAAGATATTGTGTACCCATATTTGCATATGAACAAAACTCAGATGACCTAGGATCACATGTATTTGAATAATAAATGTAAAGTTACACTTACCTACTAAATGTCCATATATACTGTCATAGTGCTCCAGAATGCCAGTGACAAGAGCCCTATTTTCCTGGTCATTGAAGCGAGGATTACGTGGCTTCTCCACACGTTTTTTCCGAGCAGGTTTAGGGTCAGAGCTTGGCTGGTGCTGACTGGACTCTCCTTCTTCCAATGGAAGAGCCTCCAAAAGCTGGCCACCAGCAAGCACGCCACCACCATCCACCCCATCAGCAACTGCGCCACCAGCAGCACTCCCAGCACCAGCACTCCCACTCCTAGCACCAGCACTCACACTCCTAGCACCAGCACTCACACTCCTAGCACCAGCACTCACACTCCTAGCACCAGCACTCACACTCCTAGCACCAGCACTCCCACTCCCAGCAACAGCACTCCCACTCCCAGCAACAGCACTCCCACTCCCAGCAACAGCACTCCCACTCCCAGCAACAGCACTCCCATTCCCAGCAACAGCACTCCCACTCCCAGCAACAGCACTCCCACTCCCAGCAACAGCACTCCCACTCCCAGCAACAGCACTCCCACTCCCAGCAACACCACTCGGTGCACCAGCAACATCACTCCCCTGAACAGTACGTTCACTCCGACGCGTACTCCCACGAGTAGCACTCCCACTCCCACCAGCATCACTCTTCCCACGCTTTGCGGGCATACTTCCAGCACTCACAAAAAACAGACAATAAATGTACAGGCAATCACACGACCCACTTCCACATATAAAACAAGACAAAGATGTAAACAAAACAACAAAGGACAAAGCTCACCCAATACACAACAAGTCTCTCAGTCAATATGCAAATGTTCAATCGTCCAGCTCTGTGCGTCTCTCTCTCTCTCTCACTCCCAACAACACAGAGAATGATTAGCAGTACACGTTGCCTTTAAATATGGCGCGCAATCAAAAACATGCTTGTTTCGCCTGATTCAGCAAGATTTGTGATTGTGCAACCTAACAGCACCCCGCCACGCACGCCGATACACCTGTGTGTGATCGGCTCATCATCGTGAGAGTGGGCGGATTTGTTTTCGGGTTGATTTTGAATGTATTCGGCACTTACTGCATACGGAGAGGGAAAAACGCCAATAACATGACTAATCGATAAGCTTGCCGATTTCACATAATCGTCGCTTACTGCATGAGGCCCATAGTGTGTAAGTATCTTGATATTGGATTTGTAGTGTAGACCAATTATCTTTACTTCTCTTATCAATTTTACTTTTATGGTCAGAAAATCTTCTATTCAATTTGGTTGGTAGAGGATCCAGCAAACATATTTGCAATTCTTTCTAGGCCATTATTTATTTACAGTTATTTTGACCAAATTAGTGACTGTGCTATAAGGTCATAGGAAGCCAATTGCTCAGATATCCCTGGTTTACCGTTTGAGTGCCAGAGGGGCTGCGGGGCCAGCGCGCTCCTCTGGCATCCCGACCACATTACCGATTCGAGAAGTGGTCACGTGATCGCCTCTGTAACTGATAATGGAATGGAAGGGGAGGAGTCATCCCCTTCTGTTTCCCATAAGTTCAGATCACGTCCTGTGCTCCGTAGGAGAGTCAGGACATGTTCTACCCTGGGCCACAGCTACTACCAGTGCCAGGCCCCATGATACACTAGCTACATCCTGGGGCCCTCAAAGGTTAAAGAAGGCTGTAAATACAGTATACTTTCTGGAGGGATTCATTCAATCACTTATCAATGGAGAAACAAAATGTACAGCATGGTTGATTCTCGTATGGTGCAACTTTTAGCACAAAGAAACTACAAGGTCTATGTATCAAAGCAAGTAATTCTGGGAACAAAAAATGCACCCGATGTATCAAATAAAAAATCCCACTAAAATCAATAGGATTGCTCCCTGTGGTGCATTTTATTTACCCCATGATTGCACCACTTGTACCTGCACATGCAAGGTTTGCAAGGAAGCTGGGTGGAAAAATATATTGTGGCAAATTTGGAGACAAATTAATTACATAATGTATTGTGTTTCTTTGTGTCAATGTATCCAGGTATGTGCTCCAGTTTGTGCCATATGCATCAATCAGCGATTTAGAGAATGTCAATAGGAAGTTTCGGAGCAGTTACATGATGCGCAGATTAGAACAGGGGTGCGCAAACTGGGGGGCGGTAGATTTTGCGTGGGGGGGCGCATTTAAATTAAATGCCGCGGGCCATGTGACGTCACACGCGTCAAATTACGCTGCGGGTCACGTGATGTGACGTCACATGACCCCGCAGCGTCATTTGATGCAGATACCAGGTAGGGGGGGGGGGGGGCGCGAGAACGGGACAAGGAAGACAAGGGGGCGCAGCAGAAAAAGTTTGCGCTCCCCCGGATTAGAATAAAACATACAATACTATAAAACTGTATCAATGTCTGTGTCTGCTCTTTTGTTAATCTCTCATTTGGTTAAAAAAAACTCTAAAGTAGTATAAACATTTCTAGCTAACAATTTGCATCAAATGTAGAAATCTTTTTTTACATTTTACAGTATGTAAATGGAGGTAGAAAAGGGAGAAATGCGTAAAAAAACCTTCTCCAGTATTTGCACTTTTTAAATGTTTTCACATTTCACTTATTGTGTTGAAGAGTATGTTTTTAGTCAGTATCTGTAAAGATGTTTATTTAAAAATAGTCACTGGAAGATGCACGCACAAAATCTGATTTGCTCTAACAGGTGGTAAAAACATATTGTGGACCCTGTCAAATTAAGAATAAAGATTGATGCTCACGTCTCCTCTTACACAGGGTGAAAGAGATGTTTGCAGTGAACAAATCATGACACTCGCTGTGATGTTGCCTTCAAGTTGTAAAATAACTTATTTGCAAATGGAAATTCATTGATTGGCGATGTCATGTACTTAGAGTATGTACTGTGACAAACGGCTTACGCCGTCTGTCCAGGACTGCTAGAACACGGTCTTTTAGGGTAGGTTAAATGACGAGGCGTAACGTGCTGTTCCTTTAAACAGGCTTCTGCCTGGTTTATTCAGTCTCAGGCACTGAGACTGCCACACTGAATACAAAAGCAAAACACAAGCAAAACAAAACCCTGCTCATCTGAGCAATAACTTAACCGAGGTTCACCCTGACTGGGGTTGGGGCGGTTTGCCAGCTTCCAACAAACAAAAATAAGGAACTTTACAATTTGAGAAAGGAACAGAATGATTTAACGTGTTTGAGGAGAGGTTTTTCCCCTTTCTGCTTCCAGCAGCATTCCTGCCTCCAGTCTCTTGGGGAGAGGAGCCTTAAATACCTGATTTCTATCTAGCAGAACAGGTGACAGAAATCAGACAGCAGACAAACTCTGGTCTGGATCCCTCATCCCTCAGTTCCAGCAACTGCCAAACTGTGGGATGGAGTGCATGCATTCTAAGGCTGCACTTTCCAGCCTAAACAGGATAGAAGCTGTCCAGTATCCTGGGAGCCCTATATATGGAATTTTTTACCATCCCTGGTTTCTGTCACATATCCTCCCCCCCCAGCTCAGAGCTCGAGGGATGAGCGACCATGGATATTAGGGAGTGCATCCTTGACAACCCGTCAGCATTGCCATGTTTGTGCCCTGACCTGTGCTCCACAGAAAATTTAAAGGGTTGTAGGCTTAGGAACCACCTGGTCACTCTAGCATTCTTCTCTCTGTTTTGACACATCCAGGTGAGGGGTGCATGATCTGTGACGAACTGGAATTTTCTCCCCAACAGATAGTATTTGAGCGTCTCTACAGCCCACTTTATTGCGAGACACTCTTTCTCGACTATGGAGTAATTTTTCTCCTGGGGATTTAGTTTCCTACTTAAATAAAGGATGGGGTGATCCTTACCTTGAGACTCCTGGGAGAGTACAGCCCCCAGCCCTACCTCAGATGCGTCGGTTTGGACTAAAAACTCTTTACAGAAGTCAGGTGTGACCAACACCGGTTGGGCACAGAGAGCTTCTTTCAGGCTTCTAAAGGCCTGTTTGGTTTCGGGGGACCACTTTACCATTAGCGGCCCTCTTGCTTTTGTGAGGTCAGTTAGTGAGGTCAGTTAGTGGAGTTGCCTTAGTTGCAAAATTGGGAATAAACCTTCTATAGTAGCCAATTAATCCCAAAAAGGTCCTTACTTGTTTTTTTGTAACTGGCCTTGGCCAATTTTGTATCGCCTCTACTTTGAGTGTTTGGGGTTTGAGTAAACCTCTGCCAATGGAATACACCAGATACTTGGCCTCCTTCAGACCAATAGTGCATTTAGCGGGGTAAGCAGTTAGTCCAGCAGACTGAACTGCGTCAAGCACAGCTTGGACCTCTGGAAGGTGGGATTGCCAATCTTCACTATGAATTACCACATCATCCAGGTAGGCGGCAGCATATCGAGCATGTGGCTTTAACATTTTATCCATCATTCTTTGGAATGTGACAGGAGCTCCATGTAAGCCAAAAGGCAGCACCCTATACTGAAAGAGGCCGTCTGGGGTTGAGAAGGCTGTCTTTTCTTTTGCCCTTTCTGTGAGGGGAACCTGCCAGTACCCTTTTGTTAGGTCTAGGGTTGTGAGATATCGGGCTTTGCCCAGTCTCTCTACCAGTTCATCAACCCTGGGCATAGGATAAGTATCAAATTTTGACACAGCGTTTAGTTTACGGTAGTCATTGCAAAACCTTGTTGTACCGTCTGGTTTTGGGACTAAAACTATAGGGCTGTTCCACCCACTTTGGGATTCCTCAATTACATCTAGTTTTAGCATTTTTTAACCTCTAAACTTATAGCCTCTATTTTGGCCTCTGGGATTCGGAACGGTTTAAGGTTAACTCGGACCCCCGGTTCAGAGACTAGGTCATGTTCAATTACCCTAGTTCTACCTGGCTGTGTAGAGAAGACTTCTTTGTTGCTTCTCACTAGGTTCTGGACCTTTCGTTTCTGATGAATGGACAGGGTTTCAGCTATGCCAACCTCTGGGTCAGTTTCTCGATTCTCTGACGGACCTGGGGGTACTAGGGTTAATAAGACTCTCTATCTTTCCAGGGCTTAAGTAGGTTTACATGGTAAATTTGCTCAGGTTTCCTCCTACCTAGCTGTCTCACCTTGTAATTTTTTCTCCCACTCTTTGCAAGACCTCATATGGCCCATGCCACTTAGCAAGGAATTTACTCTCTACGGTGGGAACCAGAACTAGCACCCTATCGCCTGGATAAAAAATTCTGACCCTAGCACCCTTATTATACATATTCCTATGTGCCTCTTGAGCTTTTTCCATGTGTTCCCTCACTATAGGTAGGACCGCAGCTATGCTTTTTTTTTTTTTTTTAAAGTTCTTGACCCGCAGACCTTTTAGTGTTCTGCCCGCATTTTTCACCATATGTGACAAACGGCTTACTCCGGGGCCCCGCCGTCTGTCCTGGACTGCTAGAACACGGTCTTTTAGGGTAGGTTAAATGATGAGGCGTAACGTGCTGTTCCTTTAAACAGGCTACTGCCTGGTTTATTCAGTCCCAGGCACTGAGACTGCCACACTGAATACAAAAGCAAAACACAAGCAAAATAAAACCCTGCTCATCAGAGCAATAACTTAACCGAGGTTCACCCTGACTGGGGTTGGGGTGGCTTGCCCGCTTCAAACAAACAAAAATAAGGAACTTTACAATTTGAGAAAGGAACAGAATGATTTAACCTGTTTGGGGAGAGGCTTTTCCCCTTTCTGCTTCCAGCAGCATTCCTGCCTCCAGTCTCTTGGGGAGAGGGGTGAGGAACCAGGAAATCAGCCTTAAATTCCTGATTTCTATCTAGCAGTTTAAAACCAGAGACAGAACATGAAACACAGACATAGCTCAGCGCACATCCAGTGAAACCTATACACAGTGCAGTGCCTAAATATATATGTATAGATATCTATTAAATAAAATGGTCTTTTAGTTTAACATTTTGGCCAAAGTGTTGTAAGCCCCTGAGCCACTACATGGCAGACCACATCTCAAGGGTCCCTAACACTAATATAAATTCTTAATAACCTGTGCATTACCAGGAAGAATGATTTATAATAAATCTGTCAAAATGAGTTGCATAGTTCTAAGTCTGATTTAAGCTTTTATTAACCTGTACATTACAGGAAAATCACTCTGTATTAGATTTGTCACAATCATGCTGCAAGCAAGCAAGTTCCCCTGAGAGTGGGAGATGCTATAGAGTGAGCTTTTAACCATTTAAATGTGGGAGGGGTGACCTTCAACAAGATAGGAAGAGCCAACTGCCAATCGGCTAGTCTTAGCTAATTGGAAGGTGGCTCTTACAGAATGAAAACAAAAATACTTACTCTGTTGTGACTGAGGGTCTCCGCTTTACACTTTTTGCTTTACCATGGGCATGATAGCTGACAGTGCTTTTTGCTACACCAAGGCCCGAAGTAACTATCCAACGTTGGATCTGTAAAATTGCATGTCCTTTCTTGTACATATCTTGTATTCTCATGCTGAGATCCTTTGAAATCTTTTTCCTCTGCATCGCTGCTTTATAAAATAAATCAAGCACAGAAGAATGTATATTCAATGTGTATTCAATGTGCATTGAATCAACAGAAATTATAGTGTATTTATAATATAATGGACTTCGCTCGACAGGTTTAGTATACAGTACGCCCACTTTTAACACCTGCAGCTCATGTCCATGCCCGCCAAACAATTCAAA
Source organism: Ascaphus truei (assembly GCF_040206685.1). Lineage (NCBI taxonomy): Eukaryota > Metazoa > Chordata > Amphibia > Anura > Ascaphidae > Ascaphus > Ascaphus truei. Next base: position 44,446,674 of record NC_134487.1, on the reverse strand, counting down.
TAGGGACACAGTGCATACAATGTGACACAAATTGCATAGCCTCCCAAACGCTGATTTGTATCTGAATGAGCTCTTGTACAGATACTCTATTGTGCATTTTTCCATCTGCATCCATGGATCTACCCCAATTCTACGGACACAGGAACCTGCTTTCTTCTGCTGTGCCAACCACGAGAAAGCGAAAGTTGGAAGCTTTTTTCAAGCCAAAGGTACCTAAAGATCCCTTGCTGAGTGGAAGTGCTGTGTGCTGGGTGATAATGGTGAAAGGCGGGGTTGCAGACCTGCCTAAGACATGCAAATGAGCATACAGTTATATTTCCATTTGCTATATGCTTTGCTGTGGAGGGTTTTTGTCACATTTTTTACTCACCATAACGTAACTAAGTATACATATATATACAAGAACAAAAAGTGCAACATCTAGTCCATTATTTGACGTGCAAAAGGTTAAAACCACAAAGCTAGAAGTGGAAAACTCACAAAAAAAATTGCAAAAAATAAAGACATACAATACAGTAAAAAGCGCGTTGCTGAGCAAACCCCTAAGCTCTTTTCAAATCCTTGGCTATATCGCATCTTGCCCCATTGACTTATCCATGTTGTTTTGAACATTCCAGTAGGACTTTCTCATCTGTAAATGGACTAGTGTCCACCTCCTTTCAATTTGTATTCCTGTTAACTAACTGTGGCCCCTCTACGTCACATTCATCTGTGAAGACTGAGCTAAAATAATTATTATGGTGGTCTGCTATATATTTGTCCCCTTCAACAGCACTGTTCTCGTCTGTCTTTAGTCTTACTATTCCGCCTGTTTTTCACCTTTCACTTACAGAATATACCTAACAAAGGTTTTGTCCCTCTTCTTTACTGACTATGCTATTTTATATTCTTCTTGGGCCTTTGCACAGCTGATTATGTGCTTAGCCACCTTTCTCTGTCTTCCTTCCTCTGAGTTTGCCAATGATTCCAAAAAGCTATATTTTAGCCTTTACAATAACTGACTCCTCCTTTGAGAACATGCCGGATTCTTTTCCTTGTGATTTTACTAACTTGTCTAACACATCGATGTGTTGCTTAAACATTGTATGCCTTTTGTTTTCAGAAACCTTTAATTTCACACTCTTCTGACCATCACTCACACTTTAAGCAAACAAATTCACATTAACAATTTAAACAACTGGAAGGGCAACTAAATATATCCTTCCCTTGACAATCTTCTCCATCAATTATTTCAGTAAATCTCATTATGTCTTTTTAAATAAACAGTGAGTAATTCAACGTGTATGTTCAGGCAACATGGTATGTCATTTAATTTTCAATGATCTGTTGGGAACAGTATACAGTAATTCTTCAAATATAGACACAGATGCATTAAGAAACGCAATGACAAATGACACAACTAACAAGACAGCAGCCAGTTTGCTGATTTTTATTTATGAACATTGAATTGAACCAACATATTCCTTGTATTGTGAGTTAGTTATAGTGGTTTTGAAACAAAACTAACATTGCTACATGTTAACCATACCATTGCTACAGGGCTGGTGCAACCACCAAGTGACCTAGGGGGTTGCCTTGGGCAGGAGATTTTGGGGGGTAGCAAAGGCAACATGAAGGAGGCCAGGAGCAGAGCAGACTGCTTGCCTCCCACACTGCAGCCACGCTCCACTGCAGAATGCTCCTGTTGCAGCTACATGTTCTCCCTGCACACAACTGTTCAGGGTAAGAGAGGATGTAAAACTGCGGGGGGGAGGGGAAAATGGGGGGAGGTAAAAATGATAGAGGGTAAAAACAGAGGGGGAACTGTAAAAACATAAGAGGGGGTTATGAGAGACGGAGAGAGAGAGAGAGAGAGAGAGAAAGAGAGAGAGAGGAGGGGTGAGAGAAAGAAAGAGGTGGAGGGGATGAGAGAAAGAGGGGTGCAAGAAGAAGAGAGGGGTAGAAAGATGGGGGAAAGAGAGAGGGATGGAGGGAGTGAGAGAGAGATGGAGTGGGGTGAGAGAGAGGGGGTAGGAGAGGGGTGGAGGAGAGCAAGGGGGTGAGACGGGTGAAGGGGGGTGAGAGAGAGGGGGTGAGATGGGGGGAGTGGCAGAGAGGGGAGGAAAGAGGGTGGTAAGAGAGGGTGGAGGGGGAGGGTGGTGAGAATAAGATTGTGAGAGAGGGATGGAGGGGTGAGAGAGAGAGGTGGGGGGAGAGAGATAGGGGGTAAAGGGGGTGAGAGGGGGAGAGGGTGGTGGGTGAGAGAGATGGGGTGGAGGTGGGTGAGAGGGGGAAGGGGAGAGGTGGGTGAGAGAGAGGGTGGACAGGGCAAGAGAGGGGGGGGAGAGGGGAGATAGGGGGATGGAGGGAGGAAAGAGAGGGGTTGAGGGGTGTGAGAGAGAGAGGTGGGGTTGCAGAGAGAGGGTGGAGGGGATAAAGGAGTGGACAAGGGGGGAAAGGGTGGAGGGAAGAGAGAGGGTTGGGAAGGAGAGAGGGGTGGAGTGTGTGGTAGAAAGGAAATAGAGGGATGGCGAGAGGAGAGGGGTAGGGGGAGTGTGGGAAGAGTGAGGAGGGGAGCATGTGGGAGAGAAGCCGGTGAGGAGGCATGGGCCAGTGTAACCACTAGGCAGCCTAGGGTGGCACATTTTGAGGGGGGGTGGTTTATGGTGGAAGTATGACACACAGGAAGCCGGGAGCAAAGCAATCACAGAGAAGAGGAGGAAGTGTGCACTGCAGGGGGGTAAAAGGATCAAGGGATTGATAGAGCATTAACAGGGGTGAAATACCTGTGTACTGGACCTGGCTGACACACCAGCTATCTTCCACATGGTTCCATTTTTCTATCAACGTGAAGTACAGTATGTGGAGTACAGAGCTCAGTGTGCACTATAGAAGATGACAGCAATAAGCCATGTAAACTAAGAATTGTCTTGTGCAAAGGGATGTGAATGAAGGGTGAGGAAGGAGAAGGACATCATCATCAAAAAGGTAGGCATGCTACCAATCTGATTGCTATGTGTACCATGGGATGGCTGCCATTTTGTTTTTTGCTAAAGTGATGTCATCTTAAAGGGAGGGAAGAATATACTACCCGATTGGCTTCATTCCTTCCCTTTTTGATGTCGTCACATCCTGGAAAAAAATGGAACCTTTCACATGGTACACCAACCAATCGGATTGGGGGTGTACCATTTGACAATCAAATGTGATGACAAAGGCCTTATATACGGCCTGTCCAATCTCATTTGAGCCCAAGAAGACGTTGTGGAAACATTTTCAGCCCCTTTTGGATTATACAGCAGAGAGGACAGTAGAAAGAAAGAATACAGAAGAAAAGAAAAGAAGGAAAGAACTTACAGGAGACATCTCTTCAATCAACGGATGACCCTGGACTTCTTCGCAGCAGGCTGTTGAGGAGAATTGCGTCATAGGTCAAGAGATGGTGCCGGAGAAGGACGGGGTGAAAATGGTAAAGGTAAAAAACACATTGATTGTATTTCTATTCATTGTGATATTTTTAGGTTGCCATTTGACTGCCAGTGTGTTTATCTATGCTCCTTTCTGGGTATAGATAAGCACAGTGACAAGCAATTAATTTTTGGGCAAATATTTGTTTTTACTGTATCATTTTAATGTATTGTAATTTTTATGTGTTTTTTTATGTTGCCCATTGATTGTCATTGTGACATTCCATGCCCATATTGTGGGCATGGTTTACCACATTCACAATAATTGGCTTTATTGTCAAATGCTTGTTTTTATTTAAATATAATGTGTTTAATTTTGTTGCTTTTTTTTATCTTGCCCTTTCATTGCCATTGTGGCAATTAATGCCCATATTGGGGACATGGTTTACTACTGCGACAATCAATTGGTAGAGGGGGGTGGGGTAATTGACCCAGGAGGGTGGTTAGGCCTCTTGGGTGGTAGCTGTGGAGGGGGATTAACCCATTAATTACTAGTGATTACTAACCGCTAAGGTGATTAAGGTGTTAGTAGCCAGTAGTTTGTTTTTAATTGTAATGTTGCTGCCCATGGAAGACATGGAAAATGGTGATGAGCACGAGGCTGTCTTTCAACCTGCTAGGGGTAAGTAGAACTTTCATTTACTTTATGCTGGCTGGCTAATGTTGTATTTTTAATGGGAAAATGCACTATTATCCAGATCTGGATAATAGGCATTTTGCCCATTAGAATGTGCATTGGGTTTGGGAGGAGGGGAAAGGGGAGGGGGAGGAGATTGTGTTTATTTTATTGTATTGCACTGTAATGTCTTTTTGAATGGGGATAAGCGCTATTAGCAATCGTTGGCTAATAGCACTTTTACCCATTCTTGTGTAGTGTTGTATGTATAGAGGGTGGGTGAATGCGGGAGTTACCCCAGGATGGGTGTTTAGGCATTGCAGGAGGGTAGCGCGAGGGGTTAACCCATTCTTTACCTTTTTGGTTGTTAACACTAAGGTAATGAAGGGGTTAACATCTACTGCCACCCTGGGACAACTACAAGCTTCACCAACCCCCTGTACCAACAACAAAGCAGTGCCTGCTATTTAACCCTTTCATTACATTAGCGGTTAGCCGCTAAGGTAATGAAACTAGCTGCAATTTTATTTTTATTACATAGAATTGAATCTGGGGCTTTCCGGAGCTGAAATAAATATGCGGGTCAGCTCCAGAGGCCTCCGGAGACCCATGGATACCCCATAGACCACCGGAGACCCCGGTATCAGTCCTATGCAATAAAAATAAAAGAAACTCCTTGTTATGCAAATTGCAATTCTGATCTTGCCACCCTTTTGCTGGCGAGAAAAGAATGCAAGTTTTTATGGTTCAATATGCATATCGAAGTTTAGTGAATAGTCGTAGCTGGCAAAAAATGAGAGTTTGGGCATTTTATCAGCTACCGTATGGCTTGTTATAGTCAGAGAGTTATAGCTAGGTAAAAAACTGTTTTAGTGCGATATTGAATATAGTGTGTGTGCAGCGCACAGCCAAGAAAGGGGATGAGGAGCAGGTCTGGCAAAAAAATCTTTATTTTGAGTCCATAAAAACGGGGGTTACAACCTTCAACGCGTTTCGTGCACCGCAGGCACTTTATCAAGAAGTGTAATGTGTGGTGTATAGGACATTTAAATGACAGCTGATGCCGTTTTGGCGCCAAAAAAAACAATGACGTCATAACCTATATTAACCAATGGGTATGGTCCCGCATCCCAAGCGTCAAACAGTCAGAGTCTCACCAAGCCCCTCTGCGAGAAATAGCCTACCAGTGCCCAATGAGCTGACACGCATCCCACGAACAGTAAGAGGCCAGCTCTCGCGAGATGCGGCTCACACAATTCTCGTACGTTCGTGCATGCGCATGCGGGCCACCCCTGTTTGCCTTATATCCCTTGTCGGGCGATACACATAATAGTCACGGAAGACTTTTTTTTTGGCGCCAAAACGGCATCAGCTGTCATTTAAATGTCCTATACACCACACATTACACTTCTTGATAAAGTGCCTGCGGTGCACGAAACGCGTTGAAGGTTGTAACCCCCGTTTTTATGGACTCAAAATAAAGATTTTTTGCCAGACCTGCTCCTCATCCCCTTTCTTGGCTGTGCGCTGCACACACACTATATTGGATGTCCCTTACCAGGATACAGCTGCACGCTGATGGAGATAGCTACTGGAGGCTTTAAGCTGTGAGTACTTTACCTGAGGCCAGCCCAATGAGGTAAAGGAGGGTGTCTTTGTGCACCTACCCCTACCTTCAGGGTGACTAGAGCCCCATTATAGGTTTTTGTACTACTTTTTGTTACTGATTACTCCCCAGTTAGATCTCATTCTCCCTTTATTAACATACAGTATAGGTCCGTGTACTTTGAGCACCATATTGCCACCACTGTATTAGTGTGATATTGCCCTGTTATCGAAGTTTTGTGAATAGCTAAACATGCAATATCGCTATAAAAGCGCGCATATAGTGCATTAATGCACTTATCGAAGTTTAATGAATATGCCCCTATGTATCAAACAACACTAAATTCTGAACAAATACAACAAATAAAACACAAATAAAATACATAATTTTTTTAAAAAAAAACACAAAATGTGTCCAAATAGTGTTTTTTCAAAAAGGTTCAGTTGGACCTCAGTGACAATGAACCAATCTAAGAAAAAAACAGAACAAAAAAGCGAAATCATAATAGTGTATTATTTCATGTAAAAAAATGAGGTCAGCATTAAAAATTTGAGGTATCACACTCACAACCAGCCTTACAATGTCGGGCAGCAAGGATATGAGTTTTTCTAACTCCACAATGCACATATTCTAAGGCTGTTTGTGACTGTGGTACCTCAAGTTTTTAACGTTGATCTCATTTTTTTATATTAAATAATAGACTTTGGGGCTTGTGCTTTTTTCTTTTGTTCTCAAGTAACTTTTACTTAAATGTATGAGCCAAAGAGCATAACATATATATGCTCTATATATATATATATATATATATATATATATATATATATATATATATATATATATATATATATAAAATGCCTCATACAACAATCCTGTGCAAGTCAATCTTCTTTCCCATTCAAAGAGAAACAATGTCCTAAATTTTACGAAACAGTGCTAAGCACTGGCACACTTAAGTTCCATTTAGTTGTATACTGTAGGTCTTATGATGGACAAAAGATTCGCTGTGTTTAGTAAATGTGGGTCTATGTTGTATTACTGTACAGCAAGTCTCATAAGTTTATAGTTTGAAATCATTTTATTCTATTGCTTACATCTTGTGACCTCTCACACTGTATATTTATATATGAATGCATAGTCAAGGTTGCATCCATTAGCTGACTTAACAGTGAATTGAAGTTAACTGTATTATTCCAATTCTCACTACTGTATATTGAAAAGGGGTTTGAGAGAAATAAATAACTTTGATGGTAATTCTTAATAGGATGGAGAAGAACATAATGGCACACGGAATAGAATGCCAACTGCAAGTACCAAATATTGTACTGTAAATGTAAAGTACTTGTAAGAGATGTGTGCAGAGGTACATATAATGGAGATCGATTTGGGTGAAATTATATCTTGGCTTTATTGAGCCTGTTCCTTTGTCCAAGCAAAACAAACAAAAACAACAAAATAACAAACCCCTATCCCTTTGTAAAGGGCTAACTTACTTCCTGAAAGGGTGTAGCAGAATCTCCATCTTGTCTGCTTGAACTTTTATATATGTGTAACCATGCTGTAAAATGGCTGCAGTCATCTCTCCTGCTGACAGTAAGGCCTGGTAAGTTATGGGCATGCCAGCAGTAATCATGGAGGTTTGCCCTCACACCCTGGTGAGGTGTCATATGTCCCATAGGAAGTGACAACATGCTGTGTGTCCACGGTTAGTGACATCAGAGATGTGCCTGTTCCTAGGATACATAAGGCATAGCACTGTTCCAAAAGTTAGTTGTTAGAGGTTGAGTTCCTGTTGCTGTGCTGCTCTGTTCAGTAAGAGGCACATGGAGGTCTGCAACATTGTTGCAGTAGTCTGATGCAGAGCTGTGAGTCTGGCAGCACAAGGCAGACAAAGAGGAGCTGGTGAATCTTCCTTAGGGGAGAGGTGGAAGCAACTCCATTAGAAAAGGAGGAACCTTTCAGAGGGAAGCAGCTGAACCATGGAGGGCTGAATACACCCCATTGTGGAGGGCAGCTGGCCCACCGTACCAATAAAGATGCATCTGAATAAAGACACTCTCGTGTGCAAGTGTGGAGTTGTTGCACAGAGAGGGGCACCACAGAGGAGTTCCTCACCAGGACCATCCCCGAGTGACCGAAGGGACCCTGATGAGGTGGAGGCGCTGCACTGGATCTAGGTAGGACTCAGCACACTACCTCAGCTGCCTGTCTGGACGGGTCATCCCCACACACCATCATGCGGGAGACTCAGGAGTCCTGTAGCCAACAGGTGCACCACCAGACACTATCACACTGTAATGGGGACCGGTTAGACCACAGGGGCCAATGTGAGATTGGGTGGGTCAGGCCGGTTCACAAAAACCGTTACATATGTAAGCAGAAAACGACCTCCAAACATGCAGGCAGTTTTATCAGCTTTCGTTAGATATTGGGGAGCGCAGATTTCACCATATGTGAAAAAAATAAAAATAATATAGTGCAATCTGTTTTTAAATATGAGACATCATAGTATCAGCAGAAATGGGGACTCACACTTTCCCAGTTATTAAACAGCAGTGGATATCAATAGCTATCTCAGCTCTGGAAGATCCCACAGGATGACCCTCGTGATATACGATTTCTGATGAAGCTCTTTTACAAACGCGTAAAGTCCAAGCCAGTAGGCCATACAAGCTCCCAAAACTGCCCTGCACTATCGGCACCCGTGGCTCCAAACAACGGGAGGTTCCATGACCAGAAGTGACGCGGATTGTTGCCGGAAGTGACGCGACGCGGTCGGAGAGTCCAGAGGATCTGTGCCATCTGTAATTTCTATGTGAACATGCCACACTAACAAAGTTGCACTAAGTGTGTACTTTTCTGTTTTGCACCGAGGGTCATACTGTGGGATCTTCCAGAGCTGAGATAGCTATTGATATCCACTGCTGTTTAATCACTGGGAAAGTGTGAGTTCCCATTTCTGTTGATACTATGATGTCTCATATTTAAAAACAGATTGCACTATATTATTTTTTTCACATATGGTGAAATCTGCGCTCCCAAAACTGACTTTGGAAATCTACAAAAGTAGATCTGGACCATCTCAAAAGGGTTGAAGCTGTGTTTTCTAATTTCTTATGTTGCTATTACACATTTGCACGGTTAATGTAATAGAAGAGCACAAATTATTGTTTTATTTAAGCAATTTTAGCTATATATAATCACTATTCACATTTTATTGCCTCCTATAGGAGCGCCTTAATCACACGTTTTTTGTACTATTCGCTAGATATTGTCAGAAAAGCAGCACTGTCCTGTTGGCTGGACACCAGTACTGTGTTTCCTTAGGCTAAGGCCCCGCTCCCTCCGTCAGCGCTCCCGCACTGCAGACAGGCGGGGCGCTGACATACACAGACCGCGATATGCGGTCTGTAGGGAGCGGGAGCCGGAGCGGGAGGTGGGCGTGAGTGGGAGGGAGTGGGAGGCTTGAGCGGGAGGGGGTGTGTGGCTTGAGCGGAGGGACCCGCTACTCTCCCCCGCTCTCTCCACGGGCTTGGGCTGGAGCTGCTGAAGTAATCACAAGCAACACACACACACTCACACACGCATGCAGGCACTCATACACACACACAGAGGCAGGCACTCCCCGCTCCCCGAAGCCTCTCCTCCTCCCAAAGCCTCCCCTCCTCATTGGCTCACAGCCACACCATGTGACGCGTCGAAGCTAGGGATTACAATTCTCTTGTATCCCCTAGCAGCTGACGCGTCACAGCGTGTAGTGAGCTGTGCAGCCAGGGGGGACCGGGACCGGCTCGGGAGGATTCCCCTGCTGGTGGGGAAAGCCTGTGCGGCCGCCCGCGCCGCCGGGCGCAGCGGATCCCAGCCCTAAAATTGGCTTAACCGCAAGTTTTGTTTACAGTAACCAATGATAAATGAAAAGTCCCCAGAAAGAGCTGTCATTTAGTAATATGCTAATATTGTTACGCCTTTAATTTACGCCTCCAATTAACACATTATTTCTCTGTATAAATAGTATTGCTTTTCTCCGATAAAGTTGAGATGAGGAATCAGAATTACTCTCTGTGTCATTTTCTTCATTTCCCGAGTACTCGTAAGTCATCAGATCGAGATTCAACAGCCCGGAACGTGGTTAAGTATCCCCGGGCAGAGCAACACTGTCCAGTCACGGCAGGCTGACCTGAAGTCCCCGGCCTGTATTGAGTTTAAGAACCTTACAGGTGCCCGGGACAACCTGAGGTCCCCGGCCCATTTTAACTGGCAAGAACCTTACACTTCCCAAGACCCTATCTGCAGGACTGGAGGGATATGCTCATTACCAGCCTATCACCCCAAAGTCTCAGGAAATACCTCAAGCAGGTGGCCCACGATGTCAGTCTCTAGCAGGTTCCTGGGTCCTTGGTGTCCAGGAAATATAGGTCTCTGGGTGTCTGAATCTCAGCACAGCCTTTGTGCTCTAGACAGTGTCTGTGTGCGGGCTTCTCTGCTCTCCCTCTGTTAGCCCATATGTGAGCTAAGGAATCTCTCTCCTGTTTCTCACATCAGTGTTTTCTAAAAGTCCTAATCAGCCAGGTGGAGTCTGGTTGATTGTGTGTGTGCAATTGACCAGCAGACTGCTGGATTTATAGGCAGTTTCTCTCAAACAGTGATAAGTCCCTGTTTCAGTACTCTATTTGGCTTCTTCATTTCCCTAGACTGGATATAGGAAACAAATGCAGACCTTTCTCCATTTTTATCGAATAGAGAAAATTCACAAGTTATTCCCAACATTTCTCTATTTTATTTCTCTTACAGTATATAATTATGTCTGAATTTCTAATCAAGCGTGCAATCAAATTAGCGTACTTATCTTGGGTTCTTTGCAACTTTTTTCAAATGCTAACTAGACACCAGCCAAATGGTAAATTTCTGGCCTAATACAAATAGGTTTTCCTTGTTCGGTTAGGGGGCTATTTTTATCCACAGGCGTCTCATCACATTTTGTTTAAAGGTGTGTTAGCAACTTGGGGCTCTAGCAAACATCTGCAATTCACTACGCAGGACATGTCAGTGTTTTCTTACATGGGGAAATATGGAGTGATCCCTAAACCTAGATACGCCGTGGTCCTGCCGTACATATCACACATATCCAAAATGTACCCAGGATTAATTTCAAATACTTTTCTTTCTCGCAAATATTTTCCCGAATACTCTAATAATGATATTTCCCAGAGAAGATCCCATGAGCACATTCTGTGTTGAATTTAGTAACGTTATATAAGTCATAAGGGAAATTGATTTGTAAAGATGAGCTACAAATATGATTAACATACTGTCCAAGGAGAGATGTCCAAAACAATGTTAATAAATGTAAGATTTCAACAACGAACGACATTTGCTGCTCATGAATATTGCAGATATTTAAGCATAATACTTTTTTTGCCACGGTTTTCTGCTGCTATAATTAGATGATATGGTTGCATTGTACTGCACTGTGTGTACAGTGGACACCTACACAATTTGCTTTAGCATTGGTGGCAGGAAGAAGCAAGATCGAAGATCCTTCACATTCATATTGTTACTAAGGAAACCACTTTCTGTACAGCTATTACCAACTGTTTGCTTGTCTCTTTCACTTTATTTCAGGCTTAAAGTGCAGAGGATTACTGTCAGAAATAAAGCCCGCTGAAACAAGAGGATGATAGACATATTTTATAATAAAAGAGCAACTTTTTATTTTATTTGTGGAGCAATGTAATAAAAATGGAATTCATGAATATATTTATTATGAGATGTTTGTGTGTGTAGCAGGGATCCCGCTTTGTGGGGAGAGAGCAGCTCCGTAGTGCAGGAGAAACAGCAGCATTGCGTCGGCCATGTTATGGTGCCATGGCCCTCCAGACACTGTAATGCAGCGGCCATCTTGCGTTGGCGCGACCGGAAGGAAGGGCTGAGAGACACAGGATTTCCTCTGTGGGACAGTGGTGACCTTGCCAGACTATCCAGAGCCAGGGACGAGGCCCCAGATAGATCCCCTCACCGAAGAGAAGTGTGCAGGGCTGGCCCTATGAAACGTTTGCTCCTATTAGTGAGGGATTACATCGGAGCAGATCGGAACGCAGAGAGAGGCACACTGCGGCCTGTGGATAAGCCATCACCTGGACCCTAAGGCGTGAGGGGCTTGTTGTTGGAGACCCCGCAGCATGGGACACTGCTGCTATTCTTGCCCTTGCTGGGAAGTGTGGTCTGGCTATATTACTGTTATTATTGTTGTTATTTCTGTGCCGTGTGTTGTGAGTATTATTCTATGCCTTCTGTGGGACCACAGTAAAGGAATTATATTATATTTTATTGTGTGTGTTATTGGGGTATACCCTAGGTATACGAGTTCCTATGAGGAGCTATCCTATTACCAGGATCCTCATAAGTGGAGGCGCTGCACCATATAGAGATATACAGACCACGCAGTCACCCCCAGGCTCCCTTTGAGCGGAGGCCCAGGCCTTCTTTACGCCTCCAGGTAGTACCAGTACCGTAATAACCGCGGTTTGCCATAGGGATAGGGGAAAGGGTGTTACATGTGTTAAGCATACCTCACATTAATGCATCAAATCATTGGTAGCAGTTCCCAATACATTATCCCCCATCGCCTGAAAGCATGCAGATGTCTAAAGTAGTAATGTGTATGACTATTCATTTCAAATCCTTCTACACACAGTAAATGTACACACAAAAATCCCTGTGGTCATGCTTACTCTACTGTATGCCTTTATGACACAATTATACATTAACATATTAATGTCTACAAAATATCTTGTTTCTGAAAATACAGTTGCTGCTAAAGTTATTGCTACCGCTGACACGTTATGGATACTCAGCATTACCACTGCCATTAAATCTGTGATATTGTGCATTATAACACGATATGGTGTTACCAGGAGCAATGAACTCTGCTACATCTGTATATTCGGTAATCTTGAATATGTTCCAGTGACTTCCATTTTTTTTTCAAGACAAATGTAGCTGAAGTTTACATTTTCTGTAGATTATGAGGAATAAACAGGTAAAGATAGATAGCATAAAGTAAAAACTTGTTTTTAAAAAAAATACGTATAGCCCTGGTAAGAAAATCGGCTATACGTCTATCCTCCTACTGGTGTAAGCCCTGCTAAGAGCAGGCTGCCAGTAGTTATCATGGGTTTCCCCCGCTTCAAGCCCTGCCCTGAGTGGTGGAGGAAGGCCACCCGACTCTGCGTCTAAGGCTAGAGACATAGAGGAGGGGCCTGCCAAAGTCATAAAGGGCAGTGCACAGTAAATTTAGAGTGTGTCAGTTCTGAGTAATGAGTTGCAGAGGATTAGTGTGTTACATTGGAGGAGATCAGGCAGGCCCTGATTAGAGTTGATAGAACTGTGGTGGACCAGTGCCTCTCACCCTGCATAGGGGGTGAGGGAAGAGCTAGCCCCACCCTGAGCGCCTGCGGCTTGGGGTGGTGGCAGGGAACAAAGAGCCCCAGACAGCCCATCCTGAAGGGGTACAGTCTGGAGGAAGAAAATATCCTGTACCTGCTGTACCGTGTGCTGCTGTTGCTACTCTGCTGTGTGCTGTGAGCAATAAGGAAGCTGCTGCTGTTTTATAAGAGACTGTGTGAGACTGAAATCTCTCGCCCCAGAGTGGGGTTCTCTGGAAGGATTTCACCCTACCCTGATAGGGCTTGCCAGAGATGGAGGCGTTGCACCACTAGAACCAGATGAAGGCATGTACCCCAGAAACCTGTCCCTGTTGTCCCCCATACCATTGCGGGAGACTCAGGCCCTCCTGCTCCTCACAGGTATGCACCACCAAGACACATGTAGCCAGACCTTAACACACCCTAGGGGGTCCGATCTGCGACCGGGGGGGGGGGGGGTTGAGGGTTACATACTGTTGACGTATGATAGCTTTTCGGCATTTAACACACTACAAATAGTTTAAGTACTTTTATTAGTAGTAAAACAAAACTGGATTATTGATTATGATACTTACATGGTAATTTAGCAACACAAAACGTTCTACACACTCCATTTGAGTAGGAAGAACTCACATAATGTTACATTAAAATGCATCTACTTTATGAAAGAGCCCAGTTTACGTATGTGAAACCTCCAGAACAAAGCAAGTGGTGACTAGAAGCTTTGATGGCCGGATAATGCCAGTGTCAAAGTGAGATCTACTGCAGGCGTGAAACCCAGTGGCGGAACCATGAGGAGTAAGTGAAGGTGTTATCGGGGTTACTAGCAGTGGTCGGAGGCAGGCAGTAGAGGGGCAGGCAGAAGAGAGCGTCATCTGGGTCACTTGCAGTAGTCGGAGGCGGGCAGCAGAGAGGCATTGTCGGGGTCATAGGCAGAGGTTGGCAGCGAGGATTGAGAAACAGGATGGGAACACAGGACCAGCTGGCTGCAGGAACAGGAAGTATATTAAGGCAGCCAGAGAGGATCCCAGCAAGGACAGGATTCAGCAGCACTCCTGGTGGAGGTGCATGAGTACTGCAGAGCAGAATGTCAGGAAGAACTTGACAGGCAGTCTTAATGAGAATCTGCTATACTGTAAGGAATCCACACCTCGGTTTACTACTTACCTTGCCTTACAGACCTGTGCAGTCCTGGAACACTCCCCATGATATATTTTGCTGCTGTGCAAGCTATTACTGCAGCCCCAGCCTGGGCTCAGTCATTAGAGCAATGCTTTCACACGCCCCTTTTGCTATAGATTCGCTGACCTTTAAATACAGCTTTCCCACAATGCTTCTCTGCCGAGCACAACCGTGACAGTATGCTCGGCCCCACAAGCTCTGACCTCCCTGTGGTGAGGGTTGGTATGTTTCTATCTGAAATCCTGTCCCAGCCTGCCGACCTGTCCCAGTTTGAAAACCAGTATCTGTGCGAAATACTACCCCTGATTGAAGATCAGTTTATGTATGAAGGTTTAACCCCTTTGCAAAGATAATGCCGTAATGATCTCATTATTTAGGCTTACTGCCTCAAGGAATTAAAACAGTCTCTGGCCGCTTGTGTTCGCTCCCCTGGTTCCCCTTTAACCTGGGATAATGTGAACCCCAATGGAACTGGCCGACGCACAAGATGCACTCTATGCCCTGGCCTTATCATTGGACATTCACGTAGTACAACAGGACCCTCTCTTCATGTTGGCTCAGGCTCAAGACACGCTCCGTGTACTTTCCCTAACATTGGACATTTGCATAAAAGAACAGGACCCCCTCCTCGCCAGCTATGCTGCTGCTTGGCAGTTCCCCTGTACTGCCAGTCCTGTTGCTAAACCTGTGGGGGTACCTCCCTCTCCAGGAAATGACCAAACTGTCCAACTATCATTGCCCCCTAAAGTAGAAGCTGCCACGGTCTCTAGCCCTGATTGCTCTTTCTGTTACTTAGACCCCAAGGATATGTCTATGTTAACCCCTGCCAATCAGCCCTGTGAGGTTACTATAGAGTATACGTGTATTTCCCAAGCCGAAACTATGGCTTTAGTCTCTGAGAATGAAACCCTTCTACCCTCAATTTCTAACTTAGAATACCTACGATTTCTTCCCAAGGTCATTCCTGTATTAACCCCAGCGGGGCAGCTCTATGAGTCTCCTTTGGTATTTCCCTGTTGTTCGCCAGCCAAGGTCACGCCCTTAACTCCTGAGGAGGAACTCCTTGTGTCCCCAATTTCAGAGGCAAATCTCCCTCTTTTTGTCTCTCAGGTGCCATCTGCATTTACCACTGTAAATCCTTGCCGCCCTCAGGCTAATACGTCCTTTCTAGCGTCTGAGAATGTAACCCCAAGTCTGACAGCAGAGGTTGCACTGAATGTCTCCTCTAAGGTTGCGGAGTCCTTACATATTCTTTCCTATAATTCCCCCGCTTCAGCTCAAGTTTCCCCTGTCGTGTTCCCTGAAACTTCTCCTAAAATACTGATTTCAGTTAAATGTTTTCAGGAACCCGGTTTTTCCCTAAGCCTGTCACTCTGAGAGCTGAGATCCCTGCTTCAGCGCATAGTCCCTTTGTAATGGAATCTGTAGTTGTTTCTAGTGTCCTAGACACTTCTTCCCAAGTACCCACTTCAGAGACCAGCACACTTGTGGTTGCCCCCTTGTACTCTCTGTCATCTCCTCTTCTCTAACCCTAGGGTTAAAAGCGAACAGTGGTCTTTATGCCCCTCCTGACGCTCAAGTTGTTGAGTTCTCAGGAAGTTGTGCTAACACTCCCCCCCACTCAAAAGTGATGCTTTTTCTTATGTGCTAGCCAGAAGCCTGTACACAGTCCCCCCCCTCTCTGAAATTTGCCTTGTCGGTCCTGCTACTCAGAGAGGTGAAATTCTCCCTTCAGTTTCAGAATTTCTTTCCTAAAAGGCCGTCCTTGCTTGTGGTCCCCCTGATGCCTCTGTCCAAGCAACCCCTCCAGAGATAAGCGTATCTGTCGTTAACCCCTTAGTACAGTCAGAGACCACCCTGCCTACGTTACAAACTCTGGTGTTTAAATTTGAGCTATTTTGTTATCCTTCCCTTGCTAAACCTCAGTCCCTTAGCACCGCATCTAAATGTACTCCAGCATCCGTTGGGTTACTCTGGGCTGAAATTAAAACTCCTGTGTTTAAGGGTACTTCTCACACATGTCCAGCAAATCTAGAACTTCCCTGATTGCTTCTAAGTCACATACCACTGTATCTGATTTTTTCACTAGTGCAACCCAGACACCCACATCACTGACTAGCAGTTCCGTTATCAGAATTTTCGCACTAGTAAACATGCTTACTTCTGATTTTGTCATGACTAGTACCCCTGTTAGGGTCCTTGCAGTTTTGGATAAGACTCTTTTTCCTTCTAAGGTTTCTGCCATTAAGAGTTTCCTCAGTTCCAATTTACCGCTTATTGTCTCTCTAACTCCCATCATTACTCCCACACTTCCCGTCACTTATTCCCAGGTACCAGCTCCTGACGCTAGTTCTTCTCCTACCAGTGTCCCTGCAGTGCTAGATGTTCCTGTTATAGATACTCAGGCTCCTGCTCCGGATTCTATTCCTCTACTCGCTGCCCCTGCTCCATCTGATTCTCAAGGTCCAGATATTAAAGCCCCAGTGCCTATTTCTATTTCCACTTCTATGACAAGTATGATGCCCTTGGAGTTCATTGCAGCACGTAGTCCGCCCCATGCAATTGTTCTAATCTCTGTAAGGACCAGCATACCTTTCTCGGACTCTGATGCCTTATCTGAAGTAACCCTTGCCGTATTCCAAGTCCCCATTGCGGGAGGGCAGTTTCTCTTCACTGACCATACGGTGGTTCCTGAACTACCTCAGAATGACTTTAAATATGGGGTTTCTCTCCCTATTGTCGCTAAAACTTTCCACGCTGCATTTGACTTTGTGATTTTTACTTCCCAGACAATATTACCTATCTCTGAGGTTTCTACAGTATTTTGGAGCTCCACTGCTGATTGCTTCTTTGCCTCTGCGAACCCATGGTTATCCCTCTCGGAACCTTCTGTTGCTCCTGTTATTTCCTCTGTCTCGGAAATACTCAGTACGTACCTCAAGATTTTGGTCTCTAAGCCTGGTTTACTGCTTGCCTTGTCATCTTCCATACCTATACCTGGCAATACCCCCACCCACCCTATACCCTCGCTGACCACTACCTGGAAAACCTCTGGAGGAGAAGATCCTCTCAAATTCCTATGTGCAGATGTCAGCAAAGATTTTGTCTGTCCGGAGGGTCGCCCTGGTATACTTGTTCAACTATCGGTGCACTTGTCCTGAACCCTGATACCTTTACTAGGGACTGGACTCCCAGCAGGGGTCCTTCTGCTGTTTCTGCTCCGGAAGCCCCTGGTTCCTCACAGCCTTGGATTTCCAAGTCATTTCGCCTGGCAGGCCATGTACCAGTGGCTTCTCTACCACCACTCTCATTTCCTAGAACAGTACTCATCAAGGAACTGCTCGTTTATGGATCCCCTTCCCGCCTAAAGCACTTTAGGAACAACTCAGTGTCCCCAAAACCCATGGACTGTCCTGACTGACCGCAGTTCTCACCGGGAGGTGGGGGTAGGCAAAAGAGTGCCCACGAGTCTCTGGACCATGATTCTACCCCCAATCCTAGACAGTTCAGGAACAATTCCAGGCCCCCCAACTCTATGAGTGGTCGTATTTGCCCGGAGGTCTCACATGAAGGGGGGGGGGGGAGTACTGTAAGGAATCCACACCTCGGTTTACCGTTTACCTTGCCTTACAGACCTGTGCAGTCCTGGAACACTCCCCATGATATATTCTGCAGCTGTGCAAGCTATTATTGCAGCCCCAGCCTGGGCTCAGTCATTAGAGCAATGCTGTCACACGCCCCTTTTGCTATAGGTTCGCTGACCTTTAAATACAGCTTTCCCACAATGCTTCTCTGCCGAGCACAACCGTGACATATACCAATACTCTGTTAGGTAAAATGGAACATACCTTATTGCAGACAGGTTTTGAAAAGAGATGAGATTTTTCATTACAATATGAATAGGTCTCGACTGACAGGGACAACATAAGCAATAGCAGACTATCACATATGCCACTGCAAATAAGTCTTGTGAAGGACAAATAGTAATTGCTAACAAACTCCCGATAAAAAGAAACCTTATTTGACCCAACCCTGGTTGATTTGGTTTCCCTGTACATCTGTTGTGAAATTATGCTTTTTCTATTTTTGCCTTTTCTTTACATTTTCTTTTTCATGGATGATCAGGACTTAAGTTTTTCCGAGTTACAATGGGCATTCTTGTCTGTACATTTTGTCGACTTTGGAAGTTTAAACCTCCCCTAATCTTAAAAATCAAAAACAGATTTATCTTCATAAATTAATATGGAGCTGGCATAATCCCACACCATTTATTATCTTCATGTTCATTACTTATTTCTGAAAAAGAAAAGACAACATTGTCTGCCATGGAAATCAATGTGTTAGTGTCAGAAAGCAATATTGAACATTAGAAAAAAGAGAAGAACTTGCCAATAGTTCCAATAAACAAAACAAAACTCCAAGAAATTGCACTAAAATGATATTTTACACTTTTTAAAATACTAGTCATAGTTGTATAGTACGCCCAAAAATATAAACGATCAACAAATTACCAGCAAAGCAATACCAAATAGTGTTTTTCATTTTTACAGTGTTTGAATAGAAATTTTGAAAATAAATTGAATGTAATTATACTTACTGTATATTTGTTATTGCTGTAAGCTAATGCTCAGATGAAAGTAAGTCATTTGAATAGGAAGATATTGGAAATACAGATGTAGCAAGACTTACTATCTTCGGTACCGTGACAAGGTGCAAGATTCCACCTGCGGGAAGTTTGTTTAGCACGTTACGACCATGAGCCGGCCAATAGAATTATTTGTGAGGTTTATTTATTTAATTGCAATTTAGTATGTGTTCGGCAGATGGCACAGTGAATATCTCTTTCCATGAAACCAGCACATGCGCTGTCCATAACGACACACCCAAAACAAAAACAGACCAGCATGGCAGAGTCGGCAGAGGCAGCAGCCACTGCCACATTCAGGTGTCAGACACCCATCCCACTGGCAACCCCAACAAATGGGTTTACGAAGCCTGTGTGAGCTTCCATGTTTGCAATCTCTAGCTGATACATGTCTGCAGTAGGTTTAGTGTCAGTGCCTTTTTACAGTTAGGTTACAGTAATGTATGTGAAAGTTGTGCATTGAAACTTTCAAGGATTGCATCTTCACTGACGAGTCTACTGTATCGCTGGAGAGATTTGCCACCTTTGCATTCCACAAAAGAGGTCGCATATCTATGAAGCCGCGTCCAAAACACCCAGTGACGATGCATGTGTGGGGTGCCATCTCTAGGCGTGGACCAGGATGCATTGTCATCTTTGAAGGTAAAATAAGTCACACGCTTTTGCCTTATGCACTGTACTGTACTAGTGTGCAGTTTTTTGAGCACTTTTCTTTTCTTGTTATAGGAATCATGAATAAAGTTTTTTCCAAGAGCAAATTGTGCCTGAGATTGTGGAATACATCACACGTGAGTTCCCAGATGGTCACCGTTTCTACCAGGACAACGATCTGAAGCACACCGCGTCAACAGCGCATATTCTTGAGCGCGGTATCAAGTGGGTGAAGACGCCAGCGGAGTAAGTGCGGTAACGTGTCTCATTTTTCCCACTGTTTTTACTGTGTATCTCTTTAACTAATTGTCCTTTTTTTCCCCCTCCAATGACAGATCGCCAGACTTCAATCCTATCGAAATGATCTGGCATCAGCTGAAGGATCATATCCGAAAAGTCATGAAACCCTCCAAAAAGGATGAGTTGGCGCAAGGCATAATGAGTTTTTGGAACGATGTACTCACCGTGGAACGATGCAATAAATATATTAACCATATTGCTACTGTGTTGCCCATTGTGATCGAGAGTAATGGGCAAGCATCAGGAAGGTAGTATGGTATTGTACTGTACTGTAGTATGGTAAGTACAGGCACACCAAGTACAGTACTGTATGATACAGGTAAGTATGGCACAGATTTTTTCTTTCCTGAGAGAGCAGCACTAGTCATCTGGTTGCAAAGTATTTAACAGTAGTTACACTATACAGTAGTTACAGTATAGACTAGTTTGACAGTACTAACTGCATACTGTAGTCCAATATGGAGTAGCTATACTGTACACAATGCCATAATATGCACCCAACTGCACTAATTTTTTATTTTCTTGTCTTTTCAGAGAAAAAAAGGATGGAAAGGGGAAGGGGGGTATCATGTGTACATTGTGTGAACTGTGTGTACAGTAAAGTGTATCTAAAGTGCAGTCATGATTTACACAAAACCTCCCCCTCTCAATGAACTACACAGATGTAAATCATAATCATTGACACCCCCCCTACACCAAAGAAAAAGAAAGAATTACAAAAAGTGGTAACTTACTGCATCAAAAACATGAATCAGATTATGTTTTTTTTAACTCTCAATTTCACAGTGCTGTGCAAATCAGATTTACATATCAAATTCGAGAAGGGATTATCACATGCGTTACCATAAACAAAGCCTCAAAGGGTTGGGGGGGGTGGATGGGTGAGTCATGCGCAGTAATCATCAGTTTGCTCCCTTCCCAAAAAGGATTACAGGCGCAGAGAGGTGATGCTTGGATAGGGACGATTAAAAGCACAATGACAAGCTTTAGAAACGGAATGGTTCTGGAGAGGTGTCGATAAGAGGTTAAAATCCTTGAGCGAGCCTTGTGTGTGTGTGCGTGGTGGAGGGGGGTACAGCTGCATGAAGGATTAGCTGTACTGTAGTTCAAAGATATGACATATTTTCAACAGGCAGGTCATCATAATAATTTGATCGCCACACCCCCAAATACATTAAAACCACACAAATCAACCATGTGCAGTCAAATGCACAGGGTCGGAGACAAAAGCTACAGCACAGATTAAATATCGTAATATCAAGATGGTTTAGGCAGGCTTGTGGAGAAAATAAAAATGACGAGAAAAATTTATTTTTAATTTTTTTTGGTCACTCACTCTTGAACTTCGCAAGCAAGCAGTGGTGAAGTTATAGACGCATGCACAGTAATCATCAGCTAGCAAGCAGGAATGTGATTGAAACCAGAAAGACATACATTAAAAGGAATGGTGTGGGAGAGGTGTACTGTACTGTAGATAAGATAAGAAGTTGAAATACTGCAGTGCAGTAAATTAACCTGTGTGTGTGGGGGCGAGCGAGGGCAGAGCGCTGTACTGCTGCGACACACTTTATTCGAGCAAATACCCAGTATGTACCTGGCAGATATCTGGAAGGCGCCACTCCTCACCTCAGACAAGCCCCGTTGCGTTTGCCTTCCCAGCCATGGTTCATGCCTGGCTGACGGGCGGCTGATCTGTTAAATGATAATGATTAGGATTTAATAGGCTGCAATGCTTCGCGTGTCTACCAGATGGCATAAATTCATGAATTGTAATGCAGTATATATATGTATATATATATTGTGCAGTATTGCAGCCAGCGGGAATAAAATGCTTCAATCCCTGCCTGGAAAATAACGCAATGCACTCGGGCAGAAAACAGTCACAAACCTCAATACACCCGAGTATACCCGAATTCGTGGGACTAGCCGAGCTCGAATAAAGTGTGTCGCCAGTGTATATGCCGAAATGTGATACTGTTAAAGTACACGCCTATGAGTTTCAACAATGTTCAAATGAGACATACAGCACTGCACATGCATGTATAAATATGCAAATTTACAATTACTGCGCGCGCACACGCAGACTGTGTACTGACGTACTGTAGGTTGAACTGCTAAAGTATTAGACTTTGAAGACAACAGCTCGCGAACGCCCCCCTGAGTTTTTAGACGGTATTGCAGTATTGCAGACAGCGCTAATAAAATGCTAATATTACGAGCGCTAAAATACCCCCAAGCCCCCTAATACATACTGTATAAAAAAAACATACATATACAAATACCCCCAAGCCCCCCAATAAATATAAAAATTCCCCCAAACCCCCATTACATAAAAATTCCCCCAAGCCCCCCAATACATATAACAATACCCCCAAGCCCCCCAATACATATAAAAATTCCCCCAAACCCCCAATACATATACAATACTCCAAGCCCTCCAATACATACAAATTCCCCCAAGCCCCGTAATAATATATAAATTCCCCCAAGCCCCCCAATACATAGAACAGTGCCCCCAAGCACCCCAATACATATAAAAATATCTCCAAGCCCCTTGCATACCGGGTCAGGTGTCTGTGGGGGTTTGCAGGCTGAGGCGGCCTGGTCAGCCTGCACTGCAAAGTTCCCATGCTGCCGAGCTTCCACTGTCGGGGCTCTGATATCAGTGTGCGGCACGCCGGAAGCTGGGCCAAGCTTAATTCCGGCGCGCTGATGTCAGAGCCAGTAGCGAGCCAGCAGTGGAACCTCGGTGGCATGGGACAGAGAGAGGAAAGGTCCTGCAGGCAGCTGAGAGCTGGGGACCGGCCGTGACCGGCAGCAGGGCCTGGCCAGAGGTCTCTGGAAATTTGCAGCACCGGCCAGGCCCCCCCCAGCCAGCGGGCCCAGGACACCAGCCCCGACTGTCCCCCCCTCTCGGCGGCCCTGTCCGCACCCCTACCACATGCAGCACCTATCATCTTAGATCTGACTCCAAACGACTATTCATGGCCCCAAGGTTCAGCAAAGTATCCAGCCGCTCCTCCTTCTCTTACCGTGCACCCCAAAACTGGAACAATCTACCGGAGACTCTCACAGACACCACCAGTCTAAGTTCTTTCAAAACTAAAGCTGTCTCACATTTGAATCTGGTCTGTAACTGTTACAT
This sequence comes from Ascaphus truei, assembly GCF_040206685.1. NCBI lineage: Eukaryota > Metazoa > Chordata > Amphibia > Anura > Ascaphidae > Ascaphus > Ascaphus truei. Next base: position 44,423,662 of record NC_134487.1, on the reverse strand, counting down.
ACACCTATAATATATATTATCTCTAACTTTGCAGGCAATGTCTTGTATATAATGTATACCCTGTTCACTTATGTAACTTTATTTGTATCCATATATTATTTGTTATCTTAACTCTATGCCCAGGACATGCTTGAAAACGAGAGGTAACTCTCAATGTATTACTTCCTGGTAAAACATTTGATAAATAAATAAATAAAATGCCCTTTTTTTCTTTTGAGCTGCATCCTTGACGTGAGAAAGTACCGGACAGTACTAGAAGGACAATTCTGGCATACAGTACTTGCATCATTGCCTTTAACAATCATTGACCACCCTGCAGCTACTTACGTGATCTTTACCCTCATTATCGACAAGCACTGCTATGTAATCTCCTTGTTGTGCTGCCTTTTGGATACTTTGAAGGACAATACTGTCACATTTGCTTCATTGCCTGTAACCAATCTTTGGCTACCCTGCAGCTACTGACATGATCTTTACTCTCATTATCTCCTAGTTGTACTGTCTTTCGGATACTTAAAAGGAAAATACTGGAGAGAGCAGCCTCTCTTGGAGAGAGCAACCCCAATCAGCACCAAACATTACATTTTATTAATTAGTGTTACTAATCTCCCAATCCACAGGTAGAGAAATGATGGAGTGATAATGGCTCTGTACAATGCTTATACTCAGTGTATTGCATGCATGTATTGAAACCTTTTGTTGAAGAGGACTATCCAGCTCAGACATGCATGCTATGGGGGAGGGCTGGAGGCGCTCTTAAATTCATGCGGGATGTTGCTGCAACGAGAGCCTGGTGACAAAGACTCAAGTCAGTCTGTTTGCTTTAACCACTAACCGCCTCTTTGTTTGCATTAAGTTACAGCTGCGATGGGTGGGGGAAGGGTAATGTTTGACAATGTTGGCTATGACTTTTTTTTGGCTGTAGTATCTAATGTTTTTCTGCAATGCGAAATGTGTGCCCAGGTTTTGCTTTGCTTAATCGCCAACCCCCTTTTTTTGTAACACTTAAATGACCTAAATAACTATAGGATAACCAAATACTGAGAGAAGCTGCCCTCCCACAACCCCTGCTTCCCCCGTCCCTAACTACAACATTCTCCCACAAAAGATGACAATATCACTATTTGTGAAAAACATTTCTGATGTGAGTAGGTGCTGCTATTACTCATGGAAGTATCTGAAACTCAGTACTCAGCGGTCAGTATTCTGTGCCAATGCAAGTACTTTACAGTATTTACTGTACAGTAGAGCTAAATTTCTGCAATGCAAAATGTGTGCAACATATTTTTCTACCATGCAAAAGTTTGCGATTTCCAATGCAAAGCTAGATGTGTTCAATACACCATAATGTAGAAAGTCCAGGTTTTGCTTTGCTCAATCCCTAAACCGCATGTTTCTTTATTTGCATTAAGCTACAGCCGCATTTCATGGCTCAGAAGCACAATAGATGGGTGGAGATGAGTAATGTTTTTCAGCGTTGGATTTTTGGGGGGCAACATATTTTTGGTATCTTATGTTTTTCTGCCAGGAGATTACTCTGCAACATTTGGGAAAAGACTGAGATCAGTATTCTGGGCAAATGCATTTATTGTACAGTATTTAGAGCTAGCTTGCAAAATGTGTGCAACTACTTCTTTGTTTGCATTAAGCTACAACCGCATGAGGTGTGGGGTGATGGTAGTTTTGATTGACAAATAATGTAATAGCAAGTTTCTGATGATTTTTTAAATTATTTGGAGCAAGCGCTTCCTTGATTTGGTTTTATGTAGATTATTTCGGATTGGTCTCTGTTTGGAAGCAGCTATTCACTCCCATTTATTCCCACCTAGACATTATACCCTCACCTATCCTACACCTTTCATCATTGTTATCACATAGTATTCCTTATTAACACACATTAGGACAAGCAGGTCCCAATATATAGGTTCACTAGGTAGTAATTAGAATACATCTATTAACTATATACATTTGTTTATATTGGTTAAGGTTACTTATTATTTCACCTTCACATTATATTAAAAACACGGTTTAACACCTAGACATTTGTGAAACCTAAAGATAAACCTACTGGTTGGAATGATAAAACAACCAGTTATGATTTCACATCATGTACTAAGAACAGACTTTCAGCATTAGCCAGCGACAGTTTCATAGTCCAACTGGGCACTTTGATCAACAAGATACCTGTATGTTGGGAGCTATATCTACGTAAGTCGCATGTCAAAAATGGTTCTAAATCTTTTTTAGAGAAAACTCAAAAGAAGAAAAGATAGGGAGAAGGTAGCCTCTATGGAACTGTCCAAAGCCACATTCCCCTAGTTAAGGGGGAGACGGAAAAGAAGTGCATCCCAAGATGAGGTACATGAACTTGAATGTCAGTTCAAAGGAAAAGGGCCAAATTGAGAAGTGAGGCATTTGAAAATATGCCCATAGATGGGATTTTCAATCTTTCGTCAGTTACATTAACTTCTGATCAATGTTTGTTATTAAAGAAAGGATTGTCCTTCTCTCCAAACTCCATCCCGAATGCCTTTAACCTATTTGTTGATTTATATAGTTACAGTATTTCTTTGGGGTGAGAAGGGAGCGATCCAATCAGGAGCACCTCATGAATAATAAAAACATAAATTATGTTTTTATTATTCATGAGGTGCTCCTGATTGGATCGCTCCCTTCTCACCCCAAAGAAATACTGCATCTGTGGGAAATCTTAGCAAATTTCCTAGAAAGGTTGAGAAGTATCCGGTCGGGTAATATCCTATATATATTTGTATTTTAAATTTGCATATCACTGTTTATATTTAAGGAAATTGTGGCGCCTATGCGAATCATTTAAGGTACATTATACAGTTACAGTACATAAGAAAATTGACATTGACCAGGCATTTTCTTTTAATTAAGAATAAACCAAATAGCGACGATACACTTAATTCTGTGGATCTAGGCTATCTGGCGAATTTAAAATCCCTGTTAAGGGAATCGGATCCATATAATGCTCAGATTCACTATCCAACAGAGTCTGCTTCCACTGAGCCCTTGGACAATGCCTCTGACCATACGGGTATGATAGTACTGTACATTCCCCTTTCAGACCAAAGTCTCTATTTTTTCCCCTATCAATCTAAGGGCAATTACATAGATACTTTTTACACATTGGTTTTAGCTGATTTTAAGGCCATGTGTAAACAAACTAAATTTAAAGATAATCTCACTGCTGGTGAGCATAAAGCTCTAAGAGAACTTAAGTTGGATGACAGGGTAGTCATTACGCAGGTTGATAAGGGAGGGGGCATTATAGTCCAAAATAGATGCGACTATGTTAGTGAAGTACTACGTATTTTACGTCTTTTAGGTGATACTCATTCTGACTCTGATCCAACTGTCAAATTTCAAAGAATATTTGATTTACATCTTTCTAAAGCTACAAATAATGGTATCAGTTCAGAGCTTGAATTTAGATACCTGTCCGCGACCTTAACCAAAGTTTCCCATATTTTATCACCTACCCAAGGTGCATAAAAGTTTCCTTAATACATCTGGGAGACTGATCATCTTGGGGATCGGGTCGAGGACGTTTCGCTTGTCCCCGTATGTAGACCACTTTTTACAACCTTTGGTGGTTTGCCTTAAGTTGCATATCTGGGACATGCTGCATTTCATCATCTCGATCTCTGGGATTGAATGGAAACATTCATATAAATGGGTGACGTGTAATGTACAGGCCCTGTACGCTAGTATATATCACCCCAAGGGCATTGAGGCAAAACAATATTTATTGGATAAAGATAGTATTTTACCTTCCTTCCAAAAACTATTTCTATTAGATAGTATAGGTTTTATAATTAAACACAATTATTTTTCATTTGCTGAATTGTTTTATTTACAGATCTGTGGAACAGCCATGGGGACCAGGTTCGCACCCAGTTATACCAACCTAATTATAGGATGTTTGGGGCACACAAACATTTGGTCCAACTCTGGATGGGGGCAAGCCTGGTATACTATGGCCTTTTCATAGATGACTTATTTATAATTTGGGATGGGGATAATATTAGTCTTTTAGATTTCCATTCAGCACTTAATTCCAATTCTATTGGTCTAACATTTACCTATACCATTAATCCACGATCTATTGTATTTTAGCATCTCCTCTTATTTATACAGTAGATGAGAGCTCCAAAATTCAAACTGATGTACATTTTAAAACCATCTCATGTAACAGTTATCTGGAAGCAAATAAAAACCACCATAAAAAATGATTGTAAAATATCCCATGCAGACAGTTTAATGTATAAAAATAAACTTTTCTTTGGATAGTGTTTTTGAGAAAAAGTCAATTGCAATGAAAAAACGTTTCCTTGAAAAGAATTATAATTACAGCCCGTCTAGTAGTCCTATTCTAGAGCCAAGTCTCTTGATAGAACTATTCTTTTGAGAGATCAGAAAGGCCAATCTTTAAAAAAAGACTCGTCTAAAAAAAGATTTACAGGAGACTTTTCGTCTGCTTTATTATCAGGTTTAATCAATCTGGAAATAAAATTAGAGGCATATTAGATAGCCATTGGAAAATTCTGGACTGTGATCTAATTTTAAAAGGACAGATTCCCGACAAATCGAATGTTTGTTTTTCGTAAAGCTAAGAGTGTCAAAAATACTGTATATTAGCCCCAAGTAAACTTCGACCCATGAATTTAACATCAGAACCAGATCATTTCTCAGAAACAAAGATGAGAGTTGGAAGTTTTAAATGTAGATGAGGTAGATGTCTCACTTGCCTTTTATATTGGTGGTTCCAGCAGTCACATCAATCCAACGTACTGTGTTTTGCCCCGACCCCGATCGCGGATGAAACTTGGGACTCTCTCTCAGCTGTTTGCTGGCTCTGAAAACTGCTACTGAATGCCGGGAACGCTACTGTTTGTAAATTGGTTCACTCCACAGAAGCAGCTGAGACCCCAAGATTCACCTGGGCCATCCCACCTATTTTCTTTTGCATACACTGGGACTTTTGTTATGTTTATTAATACTTCTTATTGTTTAGGATTACCATTTATTGTACATCTTTTAGCTCTATTTTTTCTTTTTGTTGAGATATATATATATAAAACAAATGGGATAGCGCGGACTCCATAGCGTAAATAGATAATGGTTTTATTATACACAAGCTAATAGGATATTCCAACACAGCTCCAATTCGCACAATCTACCTATTTTTTGTGAGTGGCCTGATTTTAGCTTGTGTATAATAAAACCATTATCTATTTACACTATGGAGTCCGCGCTGTCTCATTTTGTTTTCTAGAAGTATCGAGGAAGGTGGTTGCTCCTGCGGATAGCTGATTGAATAGTTCAGCGTTTTTATTTTTTGGTTTTATATTGGCATATTCCCCTATACATTTCCTTGTGTTTCTGTCCTTCCCATTTCCCTTACCTTTGTTTACCCATCCTTGTTCTACATGTTGTCTGTTTGTTGTTTTTATGTTGTCTGTTTTTATGTGGCTATACACACCTAGCGTTTGTGGTTTATATATTTATATGAACTGCCATCCTTAATCATACTTTTTTTTAAGTATTTAGTTTAATTGAGTATTTATGTATGTCATTTATACATATTTAATTCATTGGTGCTGCAGGCCTCTTTTTCTTTTTAAATTGATTGTTTTGGAATTCCAATGCCACTTTTCATAGCTTGCATTAATTGTCTAAATAAATTACCCCTGAACAGACATTACCAATTTTGTCAGTTCTGTTGATAATATTGCTCAGAAAAAAGTTATAAACCCACATTATGTATTTATATCAGGATATTTCTATATAATTGTTTAGTTCATCTAAAATAGCCCTAAGCATGTTTATTACAACTACCCAAACCATCAAAAATAGACTGTGTGCAAGGCCGTTTTGTCAAATCATCACAACTGTATGTAACAGGGTATGTCTCTTTCTACCTGTCTTTCTCCCTTTTATGTAATTCCTGCTAGCTGCACAGGCAGTAAGGTTAAATCTGTGGGCTTTTGACCCCCTCATGCTCCTCCTATGAGTGATAGAAGTAAGGTGGTGACTCTTGGCCTGTGTAAGCCTACCTGGTATAGGTTTAGACCATGAGCCCCCCCTTCTTGTTCCTCCTAGGAAGGAGTGGCCAATTTAGTTTAGTCCTGCTCTGGAGGAGAGAGGAAGTCCTGTTCCTGCTCTGGAAGATAGAGGAGGCAGAGAGCTGTCAGTCTCTCTTTGCTGGATGAGCGTGCTCACCCTCAGTCTTTGGACTGAGGGAACATCAGATTCAGCCACAGAGGCCCTGTAAGACCAGGAGCCATCACCATCTAGAGGTTTGGGATCTCTGAGACTCTGCATTGCTGTATGGAGATCTGCAGTGGATGCCTGCCATGCAATAAAGACCCTTGTTATGACACTCCTATCAAAATATCAGTCCTTGGGCAGGAGGGAGAGAACACAGCTGGAGGCGCTGAACACCAAGAGAACGAATCTAAGCCTGTACTAATCTCCATTACATTGCAGATCAGATTCAGCTCTCATGATCCTAACAGCTATTGCACCACACACTCGGTAGCATAGGCTTTGTATCTCCCAGAGGGGTGAGTGGGTTGACAGTGCTACATTTGGAGGCGCTGCTGAGATCAGGGCAGGCTTTTACAGTAAGAGCAAAAGCAGCAAAGAAAGGTACAGAGTATGTACGCTTTCAGACAGAGTGCAAGGCAGGATGGGGGCCATGATTCGATCGTGTGCTGCCCTAAGAGAAGTATTGTGCTGAAGAGTAACTGCTATTGCCCTAGTCTAGTCACCTTGAGGACAGATAGGTGTAGGGTGCCTAGAGAGGGTGTTCTGATTGCCGAGGGCTCAGAAATCTTTGGAAAGGGACTGCAGTGTCTTCTTTAAGAGGGGTGGTAAAGACATGTGCAGGATAGTATCTGAGGAGGGGAGATCCCTACTGTGTGTTTGGATCGCCAGAACCTCTGCTGCAGGAACTATTGCTGTACACCTAGCAGCTGATGTGCAGGGAGTCGCAGGCGCTCTGAATGAGAAATTATCGTGCAGCATACTAAAGAGGGTTTTGCTTAAACTGGAAGATAAATTATGCCTCAGCATATGCAACCTAAGAAGAGTGGTTCCCAACCCAGAATCGGAGGAACCACATGAAAGAAAAGTCTTTAAAATAGCGCCCACCGTGTGGTGGTCTTATGCATGAGTCCAAAATTGTGCTTCCACCAAGAACACGGGAATGAAAAATAAAATAAATGCGCACTTATCTAGGTGAATAAAAGTGACACTATGTATAGTTCAATGAAAAATAAAAGAAAAAGAAAATCCTGTGTGTGTCTGTTTCTTCGTGTCCCGAGTACTCGTACGTCATCAGATTGAGATCCAACAGTCCCAGGGCGTGGTTTAAAGTCTCCCCGGATAGAGCAGCATTGTTTCCAGTCACGGCCGGCTGACCGAGGTCCCCGGCCCATTTTAATTGGCAAGAACCTTTCATTAAGAAACATAAACAATTTGGAATAATAGAATAGGACACAAATATGTAATTAATTAATTAATTGTGATACATCAATTGTAATTTATTTGTTTAATTGCAAATGTGGTGTTCAATGTGTGATACGCATTATTAGACATTTAAAGGAGCGCATTAGAGAACATATTAATCTCATTGAGAGAGACAATATATACTCTTCAGCTTCAAAACATGTCATTGAACAGCATCAAACAGATTTGTCTTTTTTTCCCTTTCAGGGAATATAGAAAGTTAGGAATAATATTAGAGGGGGTGATGCATTTAAACTATTGTGTACAGTGAGAGGTACTCCTGTATCCACAGTCCTTATTTCAGTAGTCCTGAATGTTCCAGCACAGCGCCTCCATCCGTTGGTGGAAAGGGCACTCCAGGGATGATGTGAGTGAGGTGTTCTGTAGCTGTTCCTCAATCAGGGATGTAAAAAGACTTCAGGATCAAGTGCAGTTGTAGAGCATCTAGGAGTCGGAGGGGGCATGGGAGTCAGGGGGGGCATGAGTGTCAGAGGGGGCATGGGAGTCAGAGGGTGCCGGGGAGGCAGATGGGGCAGAGGAGTCTGGGAGTCAGAAGGGGGAGAAAATCCCAGAAAACACATAAACAACAGGACAGTCACAGAAAACACAGACAGTACTGTTACCGAAAAGACACACAGTCACAGAAAACACACACACACACAACAGGACAGTCAAAGAAAGCACAAACACATTCACACACAACAGAACAAATACACACAGGACAGAGACACATAGACTCAACTCTCTACTACCCATGCAGCTTTCTCCTCCTCTGCTTGGCCACACCCCGCAGGCTCCTGTCACCTCCTCCTGATTTGGCTGCTGCTGGATAATGCAGCTAATCAGGATAACTGGGATAGAGGAACCTGCCCTGCTCTGGGCGAACAGGGAAATCCCACGGCACCCTTTTGATCCTTTCACGAAACCCCTGGGTGCCCTGGAACCCTGGTTGGAAAACACTGCTGAGCTAGATAACAAGCAAGAGTAGGGCTACGGGGACTGTGTTTATCTGGCATCTGAAGCTTGCTCCTAGCAGGTTTATGTACCTGTGTCATAAAGCAAGACCCCAATTTCATCTAATGCAGTGTATGTGTAAGAAAGATACTGATTACATCTCTACAGTTTAAAGATTACAGTCCAGCTGCAGCCATGAAGACTCTCAGCTAATGACTGCCGCTGATGTCTGAGATCACAAAAGGAGAATAAAATGCACAAATGAAAATCAATACCTTCACTAAACCAGTCCTGAAATATTTATGAGATCAATCTAATATTACAATAGTTGACAATTCCATGTGGAAAAATGTTTTATTCCTTTAGGATAAAAAGATGATCAGTGGAGTACTGTTAGGATTGTTATAGTCATTCCTCTTTAACATCTTTATCAGCGACATACTGTACTGTAGCAGAAAAGAAAAAGTACTAATTTGAAGATAACACATTATGACACTTTAGAGGGGATAGATAAAATAAGAGAGGGCATATGTAAGATAGAAGTCTAATCAATAGCTGGTTTACGGCACCGGCCATTTACCCTCCCAGAAAGGTAACTTATCAGAAACTCTTATCTCCAGAATTCAACTTCAGAATTAAAAAAGAATGTCAGATTTATTTTTCATGGTGAGCAGAGGGGATTACTGTTATAACTTTGTGGCAGATGACAGGCACATATACAGGCAGTCCTCGCTTTTCCGACAGAATGCGTCCTGCAAACCTGCGTCGGATAGCGGACTGTCGTAAAAGCGTGACCCATGTTAACCGGCGGCGGTTTCCGTCCGATACACGAAATGGGCGGCGGATAATGCACTTTTAGACCGCATTATGCGCAGTCAGAAACCGCATCCGACAGAAAGCGGAACGTCGTAAAGCGAGGACTACCGGTATAGTACGGTATTGCAACCCAGCAACTAGCAGCAAATAACCAAAACCCTTTGCCACTACCTTTGGCTGTTGCCTGGTGGAATGGTCTTGCTGTTATACTGATTAAGGGGCCTATTCTAGAAACCTTTTCGGCCAAATGCCTACTGCTATTCAGAAAGCCTCGATATGTGGGCGATAACTGCATGAATCGCCATTTATTGCTGCCGTTCAAAACCCATCGTCGAATGAGCGGCGATAAGCCACATATCAGCAGATTTGAAACTCATGCAATTCTAGTAGCCTCGATTAGGTTATCGAGGTTGATTGTGGCTCTAGAATGGTGATTTTCTCCCAAAATCCTCACGCCAGGAAAAGTTAGTGTGATTCTGGAGAGACGCTGCTGCGAGGCGGCGAGAGAGGGACAGAAAAAAATGCATTTGCCCTATATCGGATTGATGCCTTGGGTCTCCGGAGCTGATACACATTAATACCAGCACTGGAGACCCCCGACATGAATCCCATGCAATAAAAATGCATTTACAGGCAACTTCATTACCTTAGCGGCTAACCGCTAAGGTAATGAAGGGGCTAACTACCAATGCCATGTTTATTGTGGGTAGCGGGGGTTGGTGAAGGTTGTATTTGGCTTTTGGTGGGTGTTTAAGCCTTGCTGGGGGGTTGCGGGTGGAGTTAACCCCTTCATTACCTTAGCGGTTAATTATTAATAGTTAATAATGACGGGTTAACCCCTCCCACTACCACCCGGTAGACCTAAACATCCATCCTTGGGGCTACTATCCCCTTCACCCAATCCCTCCACCCACAATAAACAAAAATACACACAACAACCCTACTACCCACCTCCTCTACCCCCAACACACACAGTACAGTAATGTTAAAAAGGATGTGACATCACTTTAAGGGATGATGTCACATCCTTTAAACAAATTAATCTTGTGATTCATTCTTGTGAAAATTATTGTCTTCAATCCCATTGGCTCTAATACCATGTGATATGATCCATGTGGTTTTAAGAATGTGAAGTACCTCCCTTGGAGATAAAATAAAGAAAGGTGGAGGGCACATGATGCATCGTCCAATCGGATTGGAGCTGTACAATCTAACCCTAAAATGTGACATCACAGGCCCTATATATGGCTTGTTCCGTCTCATTTTAGCTCAAGAAGACGTTGAGGCAATATCCGTTTTGGATTTAACATGGGGTTTTAGATTGAAAGATAGAAGATTAAAGAAACGAACAAAATAATGACATATGAAGTGTAAGGATTGGGCTTCGGTCCCGCCCCCGTGACGCAACCTGTGAAGAGACGGGCAACGCGCCTCACACTGAGGTTGCGCACAAACATTGCGATGCCAGGCTGAAGTACACCGCATGGATCCGGCTTAGGTGACGCGCCTCACACGGAAGATTCGCGCAAGCACCACGCTACCCCTACCAGGATACGAGCAATTCCCCGTTCTGCGCATGCGCAACCTCGGCACCCCCTCCGTTCTGCGCATGCGCGACCTCGGACTTCCCCTTTCTGCGTATGCACAGACATGGCGGCCCCCTTGTCGGTACCGCAGTATTGGCGGATCGCTGAAAAGTGGGGCCTTGCTGTATGCCAGGATTCAGGGTGTGAAGACTTCTAAAGGTAAGGAAAATATTGAATGTATATAATTGTCTTTTTTCAGTTTTTTTTTATTGTATTTATTTATTTTTATGTTTTTATTGCCCATTGACTGCTAATGTATAAATCTGTAACCCTTCAGGGTACAGATAAATACAGTAACAGGCAATGCATTTTTTTGGCAAAAGCTTGTTTTGTATTGATTGTTATTTTTTCTATTTCCGTTTATTGTTTTGATGAAATTGTGTGGAATTTGGATGGCTTGTTTTAGTACATTTGTGGATTGGCTAGCGGTTTTATGTCTTGATTTGTTTTGTTGGTTAGCTGTATAATTTCTTTAATTGATATGTTGGCTTCTGGTTTTATTTCTTTAATTGATTTGTTGGATACGTTTTTATTTAATTCATTCTTTTGCTGTTTTGGTGATAGATTCATTTTATTAATGGATACTTTCGGATTTTTAGTCCTTTTATTGTTGGGGTGTTTAGGTGCTTGTGTATTTCTTTTATTATTGTGTATTTTTGGCCTTAAAGTTTTTTTTATTAGGTTGACCATTGACTGCTATAGTGGCTTATCATGCCCATATAATATGGGTATGATGAACCACTGTGCTAATCAATGGCTAGAGGGTGGGTATAGTGGGGCTGGGGTGGGTGGTTAGGCCTCCTGGGTGGATAGCGGGGGATGGGGGTTAACCCCTTAATTACTGTAGCAGTTATTAATCGCTAAGGTGATTAAGGGGTTAGGGGCCATTAGATTGTATTTTTTCATGTACTCTTTCTGACCACGGAGGACATGGGCCTGCTGTATGCCAATGAGGATGCCCTTCATGATGGCATGGATAAGTAGAAAGTTGTAGTAACTTTATTTATGCTGGCTGGCTAATGTTTGCTTTACAATTGAAAGTATTCCTTTTGTAAGCACTTAATAATATTTTAAGCATTAGCGCTGTTAAGCACATTTTTCTTTTTTGCTTTACAATGGGCAAATGCACTAGTATACATATCTGGATAATAGTAAATTTGCCCATTACTGTTCTGTATGTGTTGGGGGGTGGGGGCTTTTGGGGGTAGAGAAGGTGGGTAGTAGGGTTGTTGTGTGTATTTTTGTTTATTGTGGGTAGAGGGATTGGGTGAAGGGGGTAGTAGCCCCAAGAATGGATGTTTAGGCCTACCGGGTCGTAGCGGGAGGGATTAACCCCTCCATTACCTTTGCGGCATTAACCGCTAAGGTAATGAAGGGGTTAACTCCACCGGCTAGCCGCTAAGGTAATGAATCTGTTGTAATAAAAAAATTAATACTAGTGTATGTGAGCAGGGGGTCTCCGGAGCAGAAACGCGTTGATTTGAGGTTCGGGACCCCCTGCTTCCCGAGATACAGGCCCCATTATGGGGTGTCGGTATCTCCTATGCTTTTAAATCCCACGGTCATGTAACACAAGACATTTAAATGCATTTGAGATACCGGCACCCCATAACGGGGCCTGTATCTAAGGAAGCAGAGGGTCCCCAGACCTGAAATGAACACGGTTCTGCTCATGAGACTCCCTGCTCACGTACACTAGTATTACAAATTTTATTAAAAGCCTGCGATCGCTAGTGAGATATCCTCAGGGAGAGGCGGCTCTCTCTGTACAGCTCTCTATGTGTTACGATTGTGCTCGCCACAAACCTAGGTCGGACCGCGTGGCTGAGGTGGGGTTGTAAAAGCACCGACCTTAGACCGCGCAGGCGGATCCGGATTGCGCAGTTCGTAGTCGTATGTAGCAGGGTCAGGACTGGAGAAGGCAGCATCGTCAGTGGACAAGCCAGAGTCAGGATCGGAGACATCATGGTTAACATTGTTCAAGCAGGAGTTCGGCAACAGGTAGTCAGGAGTACCCCGCTTCAGCTTAGGAGCGTGGGAGTGGCCCATGGTACTGGTCTCAGGAAAGGATATGCAGACCAGAGTGTGCACACCGCCTGGCTGCACTGGTAAACCAGTGCTTCAGCGCAAGAGTCCTGAGCGGGCTGGAGAATCCTCCACTTCAGCGCAGGAACCAGGACACGGCCTCTGCAATAGAGAATGAGCAGCAGGCCCCAGGAAGCAGGAAGCTGAAGAAAACACTGGGGAAACCTCCGCTTCAGCACAGGAGACAGGAACAGACCGCTGCGTAACAATAGCAGCCGGTCTCAGGAAACAAGAATAACAAGCCAGGGGCTTGTGGCAGAACAGTTGGTGACATCCAGGAAGGACTATGCTCGGCAGGGAGCATTGTGGGAAGGCAGTACTTAAAGGTCAGTGAACCAATAGCAGAAGGGGCGTGTGACAGTATTGCTTTAGTGAGTGAATCCAGGCTGCAGTAAATATCATGGGAAGTGTTCCAGGACTGCACAAGTCTGTAAGGCAAGGCAAACAGTAAACTGAGAAGTGGATTCCTTACACTACAGTATGCAGCTGGGCCAGATTGCTGCAGATCGGCGGGTAATCCCTTTAGAGAGAGGCGAACATCACGTTGCTGGCTGCTCACCAGTTGTGGGCATTTTGCTATCGCAGGTATTCAAGGCTTTCTGAATACCGTGATAGCAACGTTTAAAAAACTGGTGGCGTAACTGGCCCAGCGATTGTTTTTATGAAGGCTACTAGAATAGGCCCTTAAGAATAGCTGTGAAATTGTAAATTCAAGGAGGAGGATGGGGGAGAGCTCTACTTCTCTGTGGTGTAGTTAACCCCTTTGATTCTTTAATGCTGGTCCATTGCAATGAGGGGTGTGGATTCTAGGGAACGGGGGGGGGGGGGTCTCTCAGAAAGTCACCTTTGGGTACCAGTTGTAACAATGATGTACTGTAACAGTTTGTGCATGATATGAAGAAAAAACACAAGTATATAAGAATTAACACAGCACAGACTAAATGGCACTCAGAGAACATGCTGGTTAAATTAAAATACAGTATTTGTGCTCTCAGTTAAAATCAGGTGTTAAATAACAGTTCTACCCCACAGGGGAACCCAATACTGCACTGTGTGCATTGACATACAGTATTAGACTTGCAGCTTATTTTAAAGGCTCATTCCTGTTTTATGTTTTGTCTGTTCCTCTATGTTTTACCCCAGTATCCCATGTATTTTTTACTGGTGCTCAATTCCATCGTCAGGGACCCATTACCTTTGTGAATTTGCACTAGTCCAACTTATACACTTCCAGTATATCTAGCTATACACTATAGCAGGGTCATCCCTGACTACTATTTTGCCCTTCTCCTGGCAGTAAGCCCTGAAATAGCAGGCCTGCCAGTAGTCATCATGGGGTTTTCCCCCTTCACTGGTGCTGCCCCTGAGTGTCAGAGGAGGCGGGTACAGCAGGTTTGAGATTTCCCAATCCAGGGACAGACCTGGTGCCTCTCCTGGCTGTACTTAAAGGCAGACACCACCCTAAATTAGTAGGTTGCTCCTTCCCTCTGAGGAAGTCAGGTCACACGACTGGGAACCTGAGATTGGGGCCTACCCATGTGCTCTTCCCTACGGGGAGGAGTGAGTGTGGACCAATACCTCTGCCTCCGCTAGGGAGGTGGGGAAGAGCTGGATGGCTGCGGGTGCCCTTGGCCTGTTGTAGCAGTCCAGGGACCATCTTCAGTGAGTACTGACGGACTGTAATTCGGCAGAAGACTGCTGAGTACCTGTTACTGACAAAGTGTAGTAATAAATCGTTCCTGTTTGTAATATACCTTCTGCCTGGTGTGTGATCTAACTGGGGGGAGAAGTAAAGTTCTACAGTGGGAGATCATCTCCATTTCCCTGGAGCCTATGGCAGATGGAGGCGCTGCACTGCTAAGTATTATGTGGGGTATGAACCGCAGAAGCCCGTTCCTGTGTCCCCATGTCATCGCAGACAACTCAGCCCTCCTGTTGCCAGCAGGTATATGCACCCCTGTAATGGCCCCTATCTGCGATTGGGGGAGGTGGGTGAAACACTGTTACAACACTTTACCAGCAGCGAATGCTTGCTAACTGGGGGCTCCTTTCATCGTCCACTCTCCATCCCTGGAGTAGTACTTTGGGCTTTGATACTCCTGACTGTTAAAGAACAGGCCTGAAAGATTCCTATGTGCTCCAAATGAATATGTACCGTAGTCAGTTGAAAACCCTAAGGCTGTGTCCATTGTATGGCAGACCGCGCGGGCGCGTCCGTACGCTGAGCGAACAGACTGCCTTAAGGCAGTGTTCGCGTCTATGTGGCGTGTGGGCGCGAGTGTGCGGAAGCGGGAGGGGGCACGCGTTGCACAAGAAATCAGTTGAAACTGATTTCTTGGAGCGAAAGGCCGGTCACGTGAGCGGTTCGCCCAATGAGGGTGAACCAGTTCCGTGACGTAACTGGAACGCCCCTAGACAAGCCCACGGACGGTGCACGTACCATGGCCAGGGAAAGCACCCGCTTTACCTCAGCCTCTGCGCGCCTCCGCACGGGAGAAATTACCATGGACGCAGCTTTAAGAACAGACCTGCAGTCATTTATAAAATAAAATATAATCCATGGAAAGAAAAATATCTAAATGAGCTGTTAAAATCTGAAGTAGATTTGTTTTCATTTAATATATTGAATTATTTTAAAAAGTTATTAAACTTTACTTCAAACAATTGTTTCTATAAAATATTTTAAAAAAATATGCATCAATGTAATTCCACATTACATTGTGAATATTTGATGATTACTCCCTAAAATTGAGCGTAATAATTGAATTAACAGATGTACGAACATATTTTTTTATCCCCATTGTCCATTACAATAGCTTTTAAGTGAGTGTTGCTGTGAAAGCATCTTCATACTTCAGTAGAAGTGCATGTACAGTACATGATTTAACTTACTGATCTGTTGTCTTAGAAACCAGATTAGAAGTTTGAGCATTTTTTATATTTGTGTGCATAATCAGCCTGTAAAGTGTACAGGAACACTTCTGAGCTCCTGTTGCTCTGTTGTCCTGGAAACCAAACACTACCGCAAATTGCAATTATGTAGTATAAATTGCAAGAAAAATACTCATGATTGTTAAAGAGGAAAGCAGACATTTTTTAATGATATAATGTGCCAATCAAAAATAATTGAGTCTTCTGTTCATTGAAAACGTAATTACTGGTCATTACACTCTGCTCATATTACTTGACCTCTTTGCAGCATTTGATAATGTGGACCACCCTCTTCTCCTTCACATTCTCATATGCTTGGTATTCGTAACAAAGCTCTATCCTGGATTTCATCTTACCTCTCCCATCGTACTTTCAGTGTCTCTTTTGCTAACACCTCCTCCTCTTCTATCGATCTCTCTGTGGGGGAACCACAGGGCTCTGTCCTGGGACCTCTTTTCTTTTCTCTTTACACACCCTCTCTAGGTGACCTGATCACATCTCTTGGGTTCAAATATCTCCTCTATGCTGATCACACACAAATTACCACTTACCCGCGGTCCCGCCGGGCTCTCCCACGCCTCGCAGCGATCCTTCCTCCAGGACGCCGGTCGCCATCTTGCCTATACGCGCGCGCGCACGCCAGCACTTCCCTTATTCTGTCGGGTCTGGGCGTGTGTCCGGTCACGCGGCCGCAGGGATGGCCACACAGGGGCGTACCCACATAGAGGAGTGCCAGCCTCTTAAAGGCATATCTCCCATTTGTAATGCTGCAATCAAATTAACTGTGCATGCAATGTCTTGTATATAAATGTATACCTTGTTCATTTATGTAACTGTATTTGTAACCATGTATTATTTGTTTTACTCTGTGCCCAGGACATACTTGAAAACGAGAGGTAACTCTCAATGTATTACTTCCTGGTAAAATATTTTATAAATAAATAAATAAATAAATAAATAAATAAATAAATGCATCCGTTCGTCTATTCCCTCCTCCAGGAGTTCCTCTGGACCTATCCCTGCCTCAGTCTGGCCCATTCACACACCCCCATCTTGCTACTCGGCCATTGGACCCTCTTGCCTATATATACCCTGCAGCTTCATTAACTCATCGGCTGAGCATAGAACCAGTTGGTCTCATCACTCTCTGCCTCCTAGTTCTGTCCTATCCTGTCTTGTTTTGCAGTCTTCCTCGTGTACCGAACCGGCTTCCTCTACGACTACCCGCACCTCTGGCACCCCGGACTTGGCGAACAGCACCCTCTACCATCCGTACCTCTCCTGCCCCCGCCTCGGACCCCCGGGCCACTCTACTCTCAAGACGTGCCCTCGTGGCTGTGGGTGGTGTTATATCCTATCCCACCTCAGCACCGCGGTCCCGCCTCGTTTGTGGTGAGCTCATCCTGACATTATACTCAGCCCTACAAACATGGACCCCGCTGAGGTGGAGCGTACTTTAAATTCCCACACGAATCTCTTCACCAGGCTAGAGACTTATCTGGAACAAGCTGATAGGTGGATGTGTATGTTTCAGCAGAGTCTTCATTCCCTTACTGTTCAAGTCCGAGCTTCCAGTCGGTAACCTTCACCCACAGCCGCTGCAACAGCCTTTCCAGCACCTCCGTTTGCTTTGGAACCCCGTATTCCTGCTCCCAAACACTACGCTGGGGATCCCCAAGGATGTAGGGGCTTCC
This sequence comes from Ascaphus truei, assembly GCF_040206685.1. Classification (NCBI taxonomy): domain Eukaryota; kingdom Metazoa; phylum Chordata; class Amphibia; order Anura; family Ascaphidae; genus Ascaphus; species Ascaphus truei. The sequence continues at coordinate 44,406,057 of NC_134487.1, read as the reverse complement.
TTAATCAATGCCTCATCCAATTCCGACTCTCGCCCTCTCGTTTCGTCTCTTCCGTCTCAAAGGTCGGCTATATCGTGGCTCTTCTCACTGACGGGGCGCTGGCCTGGGCTTCTCCCATCTGGGAACAAGGGCCCATCACACAGGACATCGACCTCTTCGTCCATGAGTTCCGAAGAGTCTTCGACACCCCTGCACGGCAATTAACGGCAGCATCTTATCTTCATCACATAACCCAGGCAGATCGTTCCGTAGCCCGGTACGCTGTGGAGTTCCGCACACTTGCTGAGACGGGATGGAACAATGAAGCACTATCTTCACTGATTTGGCAAGGTCTGACCGAATCCCTTAAGGATGAGCTTGCAGCGCGGGAACGTCCCACTGACCTAGAGGATTTGATCGATCTGTGTGTTCGGGTGGACCAGCGTCTGCAGGAGCGGAGGACTGAACGTTCTCGTTACCGTCAACGGGTTTCAAGGCCTCTTGCCCCATCGTTCGTGTCTCCAACACCTCCATCCTGGACGCTCCAGAACCAATGCAGTTGGGAGGTAACAAGCTGTCTTCTGCCGAGAAACAACGTCGGCGCAATGCCGGCCTCTGCATGTATTGCGGTAATTCCGGTCACATAGTAATCCAGTGTCCCCACAAGCCGGGAAATGCCAACTCCCAATGAGATCCCGGAGAGTCTCGTTGGGAATACTGACCCTTTCTCCCATCATCAAAGACGTCCTTCCCACCAGGATACTGTTGCCAGTAACACTGTCTGGAGAGGGTTTCAGACTCAAGCACGGGCATTTATAGACTCCGGTTCCGCAGGCAATTTCATCGATCAAAGCTTTGCTAGACGGAACAATATTCAACTTATCAGTAAAAGGACGCCAGTAGGTTTGGAGGCCATTGACGGTCGACCTCTACAGCCGGCATTCATCACGCTACAGACGGTGCCTCTCCTACTGCAGTTCGTTGACCTTCATACGGAGATCACTACCCTCGATGCTATCCACACTCCCTCTGTTGAGCTAATTTTGGGTCTTCCTTGGCTCCAAGTCCATAATCCTCACATCGACTGGATGGATCGGGAACCCATCCAGTGGGGTGTTCCATGTGCCAAGACGTGTACCAGGATTTTCCAGAAGGTTGGTGGGTTGACTACCCTGCCAGAGAAGGTTGACTCCCTACCATCTGTGTATTTGGAATTCAGCGATGTGTTCGACAAAGCACGTTCCGAGGTTCTACCTCCGCACCGTCCTTTCGACTGCCCGATTGACCTACTGCCCGGGGCACCTCTTCCTAGAGGACGGTCCTATCCTCTCTCTCCCAGGGACTAAAGCCATGAACACTTACATTGCAGAAAATTTAGAGAGGGGTTTCATCCGAAAGTCTTCCTCCCCAGTCGGAGCAGGCTTCTTTTTCGTAAAAAAAGAAGGACGGTTCTCTTCGTCCGTGCATCGACTATCGGGGTTTGAATAACATCACGCGCAAGAACCGCTACCCGCTGCCCTTGATACCGGAACTCTTCGACCGTCTTCAGGGAGCTACTATCTTTTCTAAGCTGGATTTAAGAGGTGCCTACAATTTAGTAAGGATACGTGAGGGGGACGAGTGGAAGACTGCTTTTAACACCCATGACGGCCACTATGAATACCTGGTCATGCCGTTCGGTCTGTGCAACGCACCAGCAGTCTTTCAGGATTTCGTCAATGAGATTTTTCGGGACATTCTTAACAAATTCCTTATCGTCTACCTAGATGACATCCTAATTTTTTCTAAATCTACTCTAGAACACATCAAACACGTGCAACAGGTGCTGTTACGCCTCCGAGAGAACCATCTCTATGCGAAAATGCCAGTTCCATCTGACGTCCGTGGCATTTTTGGGATACGTTATCTCTGACTCCGGCTTCAATATGGATCCAGAAAAACTTAAGGCCATTTCGGAATGGCCCCGCCCAACCACCCTCAAAGCCGTGCAACGCTTTCTAGGTTTTGCAAACTACTACCGGCGCTTTATTCGTAATTTTTCTTCTACGGTATCGCCCATAACTGCTCTAACCAAGAAGGGTGCAGATCCTTCATCATGGTCTGAGACCGCCATACGGGCATTTAATCTACTAAAAGAGACTTTTGTGTCTGCCCCTATCCTCATCCACCCGGACCCTAAAAGTCCATTTGCCCTGGAGGTAGATGCCTCTGACATCAGGGCTGGGGCTGTCCTGTCCCAAAGGACTTCTCCCTTAGCCAGACTACACCCATGTGCCTTCTTTTCAAAGAAATTCTCGTCCGCAGAACGGAATTGCGATGTCGGGAACCGGGAGCTTTTGGCTATCAAGTTGGCTTTAGAGGAGTGGAGACACCTCTTAGAAGGTACGGAGACACCCATAACCATACTCACAGACCATAAGAACCTTCTCTACTTAGAAGGGTCACGTCGTTTGAGCTCTCGTCAAGCCCGCTGGGCACTATTCTTTTCATGGTTCAATTTACTCATCTCCTTCATTCCTGGCTCCAAGAATCTGAAGGCGGACGCCCTGTCTCGACAGTTCCTTGCAGAGGACAAGTCTGAATAGGAGCTAGAGACGATAATTCCCTCTAGATGTATTCTGTCCGCCAACTCCTTTGACATCATGGACAAGATTCAATCCGAGCAATCACAGGCTCCGATGGGGTTCAAGGTTCCGGAGGGAAGACTCTACACAGCACCCCAACACTGCAAGAGAGTTCTCGAGTGGTGCCATTCCTCTAAATAGGCAGGACATCCAGGGATACGGAAAACCAACGACCTTGTTCAACGTACCTTCTGGTGGCCAGAGAGGGCTAAGGATGTGGAGGAGTTTGTAAAAGCGTGTGGCACATGCGCTCGCAACAAAGTACCCCGGGTCAGACCAGCAGGCCTTCTCCTTCCTTTACCCATTCCAGACCGGCCCTGGAACCATATTTCTATGGACTTCATCGTAGAGCTCCCAAACTCCAAAGGGATGAATACGATTCTTGTGGTAATTGATCGTTTTTCCAAACAGACGCACCTTGTTCCCTTGAGGGGTCTTCCGAATTCTTCCAGGCTTGCGGATGTTTTCATTCAGGAAATTTTTCGTCTTCACGGAGTGCCTGCAACCATCGTCTCTGATCGGGGGTCCCAATTTGTGTCAAGATTTTGGCGAGCTTTTTCCCGAAAATTGGGTATTTCACTACAATTCTCCTCGGGATACCACCCACAGACCAATGGGCAGACGGAGAGGGCCAACCAAAACCTGGAACAATACCTCCGATGTTTTATAACTGATACACAGGATGATTGTGTGGATCTGCTTCCTTGGGCCGAGTTTGCTCTTAACTCCCTTCGCAATGACTCCACTCAGGAATCTCCCTTCTTCATAAATTGTGGCTTTCATCCTTCCCGTTTACCTTTCTCCTCTCTATCCTCAGGAGTGCCAGCGGTTGACAAACATATCTCCCGGCTGAAAGACTTATGGACTAGGATCCAGGAGAACTTAAAGGTGGCCACAGGGAGACAGAAACTCCAGGCAGATCGCCTTCGACGCCAGGTTCCGGAGCACGCCCCAGGAGACAGGGTTTGGCTTTCTTCCAGGAATATCCGACTAAAGGTTCCTACCATGGAGCTAGCACCCAAGTTCCTTGGTCCCTTTCCCGTGGTCAGGAGGATTAATCCTGTGGCTTATCGCCTGCGCCTTCCACCCTCGATGAAGATGCCTTCTGTCTTCCATGTATCTTTGCTTAAACCAGCATTTCAGAGTCCTCGCTTTTCTAAGACGACTTCTCCTCCACTTCCTCTTCTGATCCAAGGTCAACAGGAGTACGAGGTTCAGTATATCCTGGATTCTAGGATTTCCAGAGGAGGAGTACAATACCTGGTCCACTGGAGGGGGTTCGGACAAGAAGAACGTTCTTGGATTCCCCACCGGGATCTTCACGCACCTCGACTCGTCCAGGCTTTCCATCGTAAGAATCCCTCCAAGCCATGTCATGGACGCCCGGAGGTCGCCCCTGAAGGGGGGGGGGGTACTGTCACGACCTGGGAGTCACGCCGCCCTATGCGTGCTCCTCACTTACCCGCGGTCCCACCGGGCTCTCCCGCGCCTCGCAGCAATCCTTCCTCCAGGACGCCGGTCGCCGTCTTGCCTAGACGCGCGCGCGCACGCCAGCACTTCCCTTCTATTGTCGGGTCTGGGCGTGTGTCCGGTCACGCGCCCGCAGGGACGGCCACACGGGGGCGTGCCCACATAGAGGAGCGCCAGCCTCTTAAAGGCATATCTCCCATTTGTAATGCTGCAATCAAATGCATCCGTTCATCTACTCCCTCCTCCAGGAGTTCCTCTGGACCTATCCCTGCCTCAGTCTGGCCCATTCACACACCCCCACCTTGCTACTCGGCCATTGGACCCTCTTGCCTATATATACCCTACAGCTTCATTAACTCATCGGCTGAGCATAGAACCAGTTGGTCTCATCACTCTCTGCCTCCTAGTTCTGTCCTATCCTGTCTTGTTTTGCAGTCTTCCTCGTGTACCGAACCGGCTTCCTCTGCGACTACCCGCACCTCTGGCACCCCGGACTTGGCAAACAGCACCCTCTACCATCCGTACCTCTCCTGCCCCGACTCGGACCCCCGGACCACTCTACTCTCAAGACGTGCCCTCCTGGCTGTGGGTGGCATTATATCCTATCCCACCTCAGCACCGCAATCCCGCCTCGTTTGTGGTGAGCTCGTCCTGACACCGCCGACTTAAACTTAACATATCAAAAACAGAGCTCTTCATATTTCCACCTAAACCTGGACCTACTACCTCCTTCAACATTACTGTTGGAAGTACTATCATACACCCAGTAACACAAGCATGCTTCCTAGGGGTTACACTCATCTCATCTCACACATGCACCTCTCACATTCAAAAAGTAGCTAAAGCTTTTCGTTTTTACTCCACAATATTAAAGATACACCCTTTCCCCTGTTGCTTGACTGCTAAACTCTGACACAGACCCTCATTCTTTCCCATCTCGACTAGTGTAACCTCCTGCTGCCTGGCCTTCCTGCCTCTCACCTGTCTCCCCTATAATCTATCTTAAATGCTGCTGCCAGAATCACTCTACTCTTTCCTAAATCTGTCCCTCTCCTGGCTTCCTATCAAATCCTGTATCACACACTCAATTCTTCTCCTCCCTTTTAAAGCTTTACACTCTTCTGCTCCTCCTTACATCTCAGCCCTAATTTCTCGCTATACACCAACCCGACTCTTGCGTTCTGTTCAAACATATCTTCTCTCTACCTCTTTTGTTTCTAAAGCCCAATCCCGCCTTAAACCTTTCTTACTGACTGCCCCACACCTCTGGAATGCCCTTCCCCTCAATATCCGACTAGCACCCTCTCTATCCACCTTTAAGACCCACCTTAAAACACACCTGCTTAACGAAGAATATGAGTAGCTTCGTGGCTGATACTTTACACCTTATACATAAACCTGGGCCCCTTCCAGACGCACTTACCAGAACACCCTCCTACTATCTGTACGTTCTTCCTACCTACCAATTAGATTGTAAGCTCTTCGGAGCGCGGATCCTTTTTCCTAAATATTACTTTTATGTCTGAAGCCCTTCTTCCCATTATCTTTTATCTGTATTACTTGTTATTTATATGTTTGTCACGTGTATTACTGCTGTGAAGTGCTATGTACATCAATGGTGCTATATAAATAAAGACATACATAGATACATACATACTGTATGTACCAGTCTGAAATGAGAGTGTCAACTTTGAAAAGGGAAATATTTTTATTTTTTACCATTGCGTTCCGCAAACCAACCCTTTTATTTTCTGTAGTTGCATTCTGGAAATTAGTTGCCAAAAATTGGCTTGTCTGGAATAGTAAATTGGCAACTACACTTCACTCATTAAGACATCATTGGTTGCTATCATAACAGTTTATGGCAGTGAAATATAAAAAACTGCAAGCAGAAGTAGAACGGCTAAAGGACAGGCAGAGTCGGTCAGTTGCATAAGAGCTGGGGGGCCGGCAACAGCCTAGCACCAGGTCAGACGGAGCCTTGCGGGGGTTCCAAAGGAAGCCAGCACCCCGGGGTGGCCATCTGGCCTGGCTACCTGCGGGGAGGCAACAAAGGTTTCTATGCATATAGCAAGGTGTGAAGAGGACCATGGCCAGAGGGGCATTAAGTGGTGAGCGGGGCACCAGGCAGCACAACGTAGCCGCAAAGATCTCGCCCATCCACCAACCCCATGTAAAGAGGTCCGGTAATTGTTAAACCTGTAACAATACTGTCGCAGGTTTCAACGTCACAGCAGGCGGAACTGCCGGGCCACAGAATGCAGAAAACTAAGATTTAGGCACCAGCCAGGACTGGTTATCCAAAGAAATGTACAACTTGTGAAGTGCTTCATTGTTGTTATTTTTCGGACCTACAAAGTAAGAGTAAGTATTTAAGCCAAACAATCCACAATTTGCAATGAAGTGTTCAAGGCTGCCCCTCTCATTCCAAGAACACCATATTTTAGGAAATAGGTGCAATCCCACATAGTGTAGTTGGCCAGTTGAGTTTCTTAGGGGCCGATGAATGGGGAAGTATTTGTCAATCAAGTGTTTGCTTGCCCCCTTTCACCCTGTCCTTATTAAAGAGCGAATAAACTCAAGGAGTGGCTGGCAGTGGGAACTCTGGCTGCATAAACACAATGAAAACTCAGTGACATCAAATTCACGTCACTGGAATGAATTCCCTTTGGTCCTAGGAGTGATTGCCCCTTTAAAGGGTGCTCCTTCCCCTACTCTCAGTGATATAGGTATGATATAGCACATTCCATGTCACAAAACCATCTTTATTCCTCTGACAACAAGGAAAGAATACAGATTGAGGGATGAATATGGATAATGTACTCAAATTTGAGTTCTTCCTCCCTGCATTATCCAAAACATCCTACATCTTTGTCCAATATTTACATCAAACTAAGCAGCAAAATGCAAATCATGGTATATTGTGTCACCAAAATGTTGACTACACAAATTTAATTCGTCTTTCAAACCATTTGCTGTAACGTCCCTCACATGTGCTAATTAAGTTGTTTAGTCCAGCCAGGTGACTTTGTAAGAGTATATAAGTAAACTCACAACAGCCATTGCTGCCTGCAGCATTTGCTTCTAAGCAGAAATGCTTTTAAGTAGAAATCTTTAAAGTAGTGTGGAAGTTTAAAAAAGGAAGATAAAAAAGAAGTGGAAAAAGTGGACACATCTACTGCTTCTGATTCCTGCATTTGAACTACGCTGGAAAGGAGTATATCATACCAGACTGCACATCTCAACACATTACTATTGCTGTGATGCCGCCTTTACTTTTTATATTTGCTGTAACCTCACTTATTTTCAAATTATGCACTTCCTTCCACCAGCCTCATCATGTCTCTAACTCTATTCATATTTCGCCATCTCTCCTTACTTCACCTCTTCTCAGTTCACATGAACTCCTCTCATACCTGCGCCCTCTGTCACCATACAGCTATACCTCCTGCACTAAAACACACCCCTACAAATCATCCTCACACATTCTCTTTCTGTCCATGCTTCACCTCCTCGCTTCTGGGGATATCTCTCCCAATCCTGGTCCCTGCCTTATTTCTACTTGCTCTCGTCCTCGCCTTCCACATGCAACTTCTACTCCTTCTGGTGTAAACCCCTCCAACCTCATACCCATCCCCTGCCACCCTCCCTCCTCTCTCCCTTTCTCCTGTGCCCTTTGGAATGCTCGCTCCCTCTCTAACAAGTTCCTCTCTGTGCATGACTTCTTTCTCTCTCACTCTCTGCTCCTATTTGCCATAACTGAGACCTGGCTCACTCAGTCTGACTCTGCTCTGGAAGCTGCCCTCTCTTATGGTGGCCTTTCCTTCTCCCACACTCCGCACCCTGATGGCAGGGGTGGAGGCGGGGGGCTCCTGCTCTCCTCTCTCTGCCGCTACCGAACCATTCCTATTCCTCCCTCTCTTGCTTTTCCCTCCTTTGAGGTTCACACAGTCCAGATCTTCTCTACCCTGGCTAAACTCCCACACACGCATGCTGCGTTCCTCCACTCGTTCCTCTGAACGCCTCTGGAGGAAATCTCATACGCTCGCAGACTTCATTCACTACAATTTATGCTATCCTGTTTCAACTCTGCCCTCTCTCAGGCTAAACAAACCTACTTTTCATCACTAATCAACACACACAACTCTAACCCACGCCGTCTCTTTTCTGTCTTTGACTCTCTACTCAGACCACCCTCAGCTGCCTCCTCTTCTTCCTCCATCTCACCTCAGGACTTTGCTGACTATTTTAAGGAAAAGGTGGAATCCATACGGCAGAACATCCCATCTGTTGCCTCCTCCCATCCCACAATGCTTCCCAACTCTCCTCCTGCATTTCTTGACTCTTTTTCCGCTATCTCGGAGGAGGATGTGTCACTGCTGATCTCCTCTTCTCCCTCTACCACTTGCCCTCTTGATCCCATTCCCTCCCATCTCCTAAAACCTCTTGCTCCTTCTATAATCCCTATGCTCACACAGATCTTTAACTCTTCCCTCTACTCTGGTACCTTTCCATCCTCCTTCAAGCATGCAACCGTTATACTATTACTCAAAAACAGCAAGCTTGACCCTACCTGTCTTTCTAACTATCGACCTGTCTCCCTCCTGCCTTTTGCCTCTAAACTCCTTGAACGTCTTGTATTCTCTCGATTGCTACACTTTCTCAACACCTATTCTCTCCTAGACCCTCTACAATCTGGCTTCCGCACTGCTCACTCTACTGAAACAGCCCTCACTAAAATAACTGACGACCTCCATGCTGCCAAAGACAGAGGTCATTACACTCTGCTCATATTACTCGACCTCTCTGCAGCATTCAACACCGTAGACCACCCTCTTCTCCTTCACATTCTCCATACACTTGGTATTCGGAATAAAGCTTTATCCTGGATCTCCTCTTACCTCTCCCATCGTACTTTCAGTGTCTCTTTTGCCAACACCTCCTCCTCCTCTATTGATCTCTCTGTGGGGGTACCCCAGGGCTCTGTCCTGGGACCCCTTCTCTTTTCTCTTTACACACTCTCTCTAGGTGACCTAATCACATCTTTTGGGTTTAAATATCACCTCTATGCTGACGACACACAAATTTACCTTTCAACCCCTGACCTTACACCTGCTATACAGACCAAAGTTTCTGAATGCCTCTCTGGAATATCATCCTGGATGGCCATCCGCCGACTGAAACTTAACATGGCAAAAACAGAGCTCCTTATACTGTACTTCCTCCCAAACCTGGCCCAACTACCTCCTTCACATTGCTATTGGAAATATGATCATTCACCCAGTAGCCCAAGCATGCTGCCTAGGGGTTACACTTGATTCCTCTCTCTCATTCTCCTCTCATATTCAAAACGTTTCTAAAACTTGTCGCTTTTTCCTCCGCATTATCACAAAGATACGCCCTTTCCTCTGTTACTCAACTGCTATAACTCTGACTCAGGCCCTCATTCTCTCACGTCTCGATTACTGCAACCTCCTGCTGTCCGGCCTTCCTGCCTCTCACCTGTCTCCCCTACAATCTATCCTAAACGCTGCTGCCAGAATCACTCTCCTCTTTCCTAAATCTGTCTCCGCATCTCCCCTCCTGAAATCCCTCTCCTGGCTTCCGATTAAATCCCGTATCTCACACTAAATTCTCCTGCTCACTTTTAAAGCTTTACATTCTTCTGCCCCTCCTTACATCTCAGCCCTAATTTCTCGCTATGCACCATCCCGACTCTTGCGTTCTTCTCAAGGATGTCTTCTTTCTACCCCCTTTGTATCTAAAGCTCTCTCCCGCCTTAAACCTTTCTCACTTTCTGCCCCACACCTCTGGAATACCCGACTAGCCCCCTCGCTATCCACCTTTAAGACCCACCTTAAGACACATCTACTTAAAGAAGCATATGAATAACACTGGATAATACTGGACACATGATACATAAAGCTTGGCCCCCTGCAGACGCACTTACTAGAATTCCCTCCTACTGTCTCTGTACGTTCTCCCTACCTACCAATTAGATTGTAAGCTCCTCTGAGCAGGGACTCCTTCCTTAATGTTACTTTTACAGTATGTCTGAAGCACTTATTCCCATGATCTGTTATTTATATTATTTGTTATTTATATGATATGTATTACTACTGTGAAGCGCTATGTACATTTATGGCGCTATATAAATAAAGACATACAATACAATACAATACAATACAAATGGAATTTAATGTTACAAGTAAAGTTGATGGTGACATAAAAGTGGATTTAACTCTTTGCTGCCACAGGAACTGGTAATAAATCACAAAGTTAGGACCTTAAAATATAACAGATAGAAGAATGTTATGACATGATCAAAATGTGTATATTAGAAAAAAACACATATCTTACACCACAAAGGGAAGCTAGTCTTGAAACTTGTCTTACAAAAGATAACTGTTTCAGTTGCATGAAGGAAGTCATAATGTACTGTAAAGTAATGACAAGGAGGGTTTTGTGTATATTGTTTAGACAAAGAGTTAGGAATGGAGAAATAGATTTGGGTCGTGGAAGTAGAGTGGAGGGAGGGGGAAGTTTAGCAAGCAGGGAGCCACCCATATTAAATACAGATAATACTAGTAAATATCTACAGAGTGGATAAGATAACAATAGCACAGACTGGTAAAAGACTTAAATACATGCTTCCTAAAAGCCCAGGTCCTCAGTGGCCGCTGCGGCACGCACAACCACATGCACGCCACACGCCACAGCACAGCCCTCTATGGGGCAGGCCCCAGTGGCTGTGTGTGTGTGGGCGCGCAAGGAGCTGTGACGTGTACACTGGAAGGGAAAACATGGGGTTGGTGTGCAACAATGGAAGAGCAGATATGTCCCGGTATTGCCGCGTGCAGCAGGGAGGCTGGGGCCGTAGCCTTCTGGAAGACGTTTGAAAGATAAAAAGAGGGAGCGTGAATTAACAGCTAGAAGGGAGCAGTATGATATCCTCTGCATTACTGAAATATGGTGGGATGAGAAACGGGGGGGGAAGGGTAACACAAAATGATTGTGCCCCTAAAAGAATTCACTAAACTGCACACCACTAGGTGTAAAAAATAACTTTTAATAAATAGACTTAAAACATATATTACCAAAGAGGGTGTAACGTGAGTTAAAAATAAATTAAATCGAAAAAAGGTGTCAAGCATCTATGTCAACTAGTGTGTATGGTATCAATATCCCATTTTACCAGCTAATGATGGTGGGATTTAAAGACATAGGATGCAATAGGTCAGGGTATTAACCCCTCTGGATCAGCTGTTAGACCAGATGGTAACTGTATAGAAGTCAGCGAGAACAATTGAGGAGTGATAAATAACCTATACCCCTAGCATAAACACATAGTTAGCTATTGAGTGATGGTGGCTAGCACATTGATTGCATATCTTGTTAATGCAAAGATTAGCACTCACAGCCACAATGTTGACAAACACATAGCATATACTCTATAGAGGTGCATACACACTGATATAGGCTCCAAGTAGGAGACTGACAACATTGCGCGTCCAATGTTGTCAGTCTCCTACTTGGAGCTGTTTTAATGTAGTTTTGATAGGTTCCTGGTTCAGTATGCTTATATCATTGAACTTAGCTCATTTAGTCTAGTTTGTGTAGTCAGCGAGTACTGTGGCTCCAACCCTATATCAGTGTGTATGCACCTCTAAAGAGTATATGCTATGTGTTTGTCAACATTGTGGCTGTGAGTGCTAATCTTTGCATTAACAAGATATGCAATCAATGTGATAGCCACCATCACTCAATAGCTAACTATGTGTTCATGCTAGGGGTATAGGTTATTTATCACTCCTCAATTGTTCTCGCTGACTTCTATACAGTTACCATCTGGTCTAACAGCTGATACAAAGGGGTTAATACCCTGACCTATTGCATCCTATGTCTTTGAATCCCACCATCATTAGCTGGTAAAATGGGATATTGATACCATACACACTAGTTGACATAGATGCTTGACACCTTTTTTCGATTTAATTTATTTTTAACTCACGTTACACCCTCTTTGGTAATATATGTTTTAAGTCTATTTATTAAAAGTTATTTTTTACACCTAGTGGTGTGCAGTTTAGTGAATTCTTTTAGGGGCACAATCATTTTGTGTTTCCCTTCCCTCCCGTTTCTGATTCACTAGTCAGTTCACAGTTTGCACCCACTATTTGATTACCATATTTATTATTTAACTACACAATTAGTATGGTTTTGTGATCACTCCCTACCATTTGCGTTGTCTCATGGTGGGATGAAACTCATGACTGGACAGTTTATTTAGAGGGTTATTTCCTTATTCTGAGTGATCAAGCAAATAGAAGAGGTGGCAAAGTATGTTTATATGTTAAATCGTATTTAAATCTATACTATAATTCTAAGTTTGATTCCCTTTGTTTGTTTTTTTGTATGTCCGAAGCATTGAAATCTCAGAAACGACACCACGTACTGTAGCACAATAAAACTTTCACTGGACATTCAGCTGCGGATTTGTAGGTCAACCCAACTATTTTGAGCTTCCAATGTGACTCACCTCCCAAATTATAGACATTCTAAGATTCCCTCGTCTGTCCAGCAAAAATGTTAGAGCAGGAGAAGGGGGCGTGGCTACAAAGGGAGGGGGCGTGTCCTTGCCTGGATCAGGGCTGTGTGTGTGTCTCTGTGTGGTTCTGTGTGTGTGATGTGAGATGTGCAGGGGAGATGTTTCGGGGGGTGGAGAGGGGGGAGATGTGCCAGCTAGCGGGGGAGATGTGCCAGCTAGCGGAGGGAGATGTATTCAATATTACATTCCCTGGGCGAAGCTAGTCTTGTTATAAAGCAAGATGTTGATGAAAATGTAGAGACTTTGTGAATATAATTTAGCAGTGGAGGTAAAAGTACAAAAAAATATGTTTGTAGGAATATGCTATATAGCACCAAATATATGTGATATTGATGAAGTCAAAATACTTTTGTAAATGGAGAAGGCAGCAAAACTAGGTCATGGTTTCATAATGGGTGATTTTAATTATCCAGACATAAACTGGAGCAATGAGATTAGCATTACAACTAAAGGAAAAGGGTTTTGTGGGTGCTTAAAGGACAATTACACAACAAACATTATTGAGGAACCAACAAGGAGAGGGGCATTACTGGATTTGGTAATATCAAACAATGTGGAAATAATAACAAATATTCAAGTGAGGGAACATTTGGGAAACCGTGATCATGGTCTCTTTTGAAATAAATGATCAAAAACCATATTAGAGGTTCAACAAAGACTTTACATTTTAGAAAGGCAGATTTTAATAAACTAAGGAATAATCTACAGGGAATAAATTGGGATGATATTTTTTACAGGAACAAATGTGGAACATAAATGGGCAATTATTTAAAACATTGTTAGATAAGTACACTTTTTCACTGTATACTTCCCCCTGCCCCCGGTACCGGAGGATTGAGGACTCTTTGCCATCAGCTTGTGGTACATCATTAGAGCCCACAGTGTCCAGCAGCGATTGGAGAGTTAACAATAGAACACTTTCTCAAATAAACAACACTTTAGTGCAAGTTTGAACTATTTGGTCTTTTTTGGTATTTGTCAATTAAAAGCTACAATATTTGTATGGGGTTCTTTGTTCTATGCGCTTCGGTTTCGTACTATATAGGCTTTAACTTTGATGTGACACAAGGATTCCCGCCTACAAGAAGCAGCATTCCCTCCTAGAAACCAGGAACTATCATACTCTCTATTTTAGACTGGACTTTTTACAAAGGGGCGAGAAAAATATCGTGAACCCCAATAATAATTACGGAAATTCCATCGTTTTTCCATGATAACCTTCTTGAATCAAAACCAGTATTTTCTTAAATATCCAATAGGGGTTATATTAACCAATTACATGTCTGTTATAACAAAATGATGTATGACCATGGATGGATGGTCATGTAGAAATTCACTGATGTGAGTGTCGGCCTTCAGTATATGCCAGTGTTTTTGGATGATATCTCTGGCATGCTGCCACTGTGTGTTGTAAGTACCGACAAATTGCACCACTTTATCACTTGGCATTTGTATACAATCTGTTAACAGGGATCTACGGGGTGTAAATTTGGCCCTTTTATAGGCCAATTTTACCGTTCGTCTGCTATAGCCACGTTCATAAAATCTTTTGGCCATCTGTGCCGCTTGAATGTCAAATTCAGTATTGCTGCTACAGTTTCTTTTCAGTCTAAGAAACTGACCGATAGGAATCCCTCTAATCAGTGACCTTGGGTGGTGGCTACTAGCATTGAGTAGGCTGTTAGTGGCCGTTTTTTTTCTGTAGATGGTAGTTTGAATGGCATTATCAATACCCCTTCAGATACGCACATCAAGGAACACTATGGTGTTAAGATTGTGTTCTAGGGTAAGACATAGATTTAGTTCGTTAGTATTGAGAATGCCAACGAACTCTTTTAGTCTATCTATGGTGCCATTCCACAACATCATCACATCATCGATGTAGTGTACCCAGAGGTCGATATGTGATGTGTATGGCTCCATTTCATCTGTGAAAACCATCTCAGATTCCCACCACCCAAGGTACAAATTGGCGTAGGAGGGGGCACACTTAGTACCCATGGCTGTGCCTTGAATCTGATGGTAGTACCTACTTGCGAACAGAAAATAGTTCAGAGTAAGTACAAATCCAAGAAGCTCAGCCATGAATACATTGTGTGCTTTGTAGAGTGTGCCCCTTGTATTGAGAAAATGTATGACTGCATTAATACCAGCATCATGTTTGATGCTGGTATAGAGTCCCTCCACATCCATTGTGACCAAAAGTGTGTCTTCTGTGATCACAATACCGTCAAGTCTCCTCAGGATATCCTTAGTGTCCCTTAGGGAAGACGTTAGGGACAGAACAAATGGTCTTAAAATGCAGTCAATATAAGCACTTGTTTTCAGTTAAATTCCCAATTCCTGATACGATGGGTCTTCCTGGTGGCGGTCCCCAATTTTTGTGTAATTTGGGGAGACTATAGAAGGTGGCTGTTTTTGGGGACTTGACTAGCATATAGTCAAACTCCTTCTGGCGGATAACCTTAGTTGTAAGTCCCTTCTGCAGGATACTGATTAGATCTTTCTGATACTGTATATGGGGGTCAGCCTCAAGAGTTTCGTAGCAGGCCTTGTCTGAGAGGAGACTCATATTCTCCTTCTTATAGTCCCTAGTGTTTAGTATAACTAGGTTCCCACCCTTGTCGGCCGGTTTTATAGTTATCCCTTTGTGTTCTGTAAGTTCTTTTAGTGCCTTTCTCTCTTGTGTTGACAGATTGTCTTTATTGTGGTAACGAGTGAGTTTCTCCAGATCTTGCGTGACTAGATCGACAAAGACATCTATGTTCGCATAACTGTCACTTCATAAAAAAAGACTAGTAGATATCAATATACAAATAGATGATAAACTTCATCAAGGGTCTAAATGAAGGATTTCTCTACACTCCATTCATTTGAGACAGCTGACAGTGATTTGCATGAATATGTCTGTATACACACACGAGGTATACACACTCTCTCCATCTCTCCTTCATTATCCCATCACACCACTCAAAACTGCCTTAGTCCCTACTTTAGTTTAGCTCAGGTTCGTTAATAAGTTAATAAGTTCATGTTCCAATACAGCATAACTCTTTGCCACATTTATTACAGGGGTTGGTCAAATCCTGACATTATACTTTAATCTCAAGAAACATACTTTACATAAGGATTGACTATTCATCAACCCTTAGTCCGGCAACTGTGATCTTTTTCACAGCGGATACTATGTTCACCAGATTATAAATAAATTCTTTAACTCACTCATAATTTCTAACGGAGTGTTAGCAACACTCCTCATTTTAAGGGTCAAAGATTTCATTACAGACCCTAACTGTAGCACCCTGTTTTTAAGATGTGTGGATTACTCTCACAATTTAACAGTGATATGCAACAGTATACTAATAATATTCATGTATTTCTTCATTTCATCAAGTGCTATTATTTATATGTCCTGTAGCTACTCATGACAATTATTATACCTTAGGATGCTCTATAGATGTATTACACGAGTATCATATGAGTTGGCAACAAGAGTGAGACAAGTAACCAATGTAACACATCATAGCATATAAATATCCATATTGATCCTATGGGACCTCCCCCTCTCATTTAAGCCTTGAGAAAGCGTTTCTCACGCGAAACGCGCGCGTCGGCACTTCTCACGTGCACGCGCAGGGTCAGTACTGACGTGGCAGCTTTCTATCTCGCAGAACGAGCAGCTGCCAGACCCAGCGCCTGCACACACTTATATATTGAGCTAGAGTCAACGGAGTTCACTCGGTAGACAGGAGGTGAGGATCGTGGCTGTTTGTTATCTGCTCTGTCATGCACGGTTGAGTTCATTTATTATATGGACATAGGAATACTTATTGCCACACCGTAGCACCTGAGCAGAAGCACACTAGTGATTGCTTATTCATCTAGGGATCCACTCCGTTTTAGAGATCCTTTGCCTCACTAGTTAGTGTCTAGCACAGTACCTGACGGTTGAGCCCATTCCTGAATATGGGCACAGGCATACACAATAAGCCACACCGTTTTATGGTATCTGTAAGCTTCTCTATCTACTGCCATTAACGAGTGTTTTCTAGCCTCTATCACCACGGGCTACACCCGTTCTATTTAGGCAGGTTCCTACACCACCTCCTCATCCCTGTTTTGCCTAAGAACACCTTTATAGGGAATACTGCATACCAGCTCCCCTAAGAACATTGATCTAATCTCTCTCATTTGTTCTTATCAATATATAATCCAGAGTGCTACACGCACTCAACATAGGATTAAATGTGTGTGTCCTGTCTTTGGATTTTAAACCCCATTATTTTAATTTGATGAACATTAAAAGCATATATTTTAATTAATCCTCATACTGCATCTAGGGTAGTGAGCGCTTTAAGTTGGGTTCTTGCCTCTACGCTGTTCTTTCATCATTATCACCCAGAACACAGCACTTCCATTGCAGCAAGGGATTCTGGGAAATGACATGCAAATGAGCACACAGTGCCACCTTTTGTCTCAAGCTCATATTACACGAGCAACCCTTAAGTCAATGCATATATCTATATGCAAAGCAGCATGCATTGTCGTAAGGGTTGCTCGTGTAATATGAGCTTGAGACAAAAGGTGGCACTGTGTGTCCATTTGCATCTTATTTCCCAGAATCCCTTGCTGCAGTGGAAGTGCTGTGTGCTGGGGTATAATGGTGAAAGACAGGGCTGCAGACCTGTCTAAGACATGCAAATGAACATACAGTAATATTTCCATTTGCTATATGCTTTACTGTGGAGGGTTTTTGTCACTTTTTTTACCCACTATAACCTTAATAAGTGTGTGTGTGTGCGTGTGTGCGCGTGTGCGCGTGCGATATATGATATATGAAAATCCTCAGTGGTTCACAAACGTTTTCTTGCCACTGTATATACAAGACTTGAGATTCATTTATATCCCAATTTGTTATACCACTGGAGTGTGCGTGTATACTTCCCACCTAATAGAAATTCTAATCATTTTATCATTCTTATGCATTTTATTTTTTTACCAGTGATTCTTCTTTCTTCCTTTTATTATCCAGTAGTATGTCCATATGGTGATTACATATATTGTATATACTGTACAACCACATTTGAATGCTTTGTGTATATTGTTTTGTAGATTTATGTCAAATTTGTATATTGTGCACTGAACATGTGATGTGTGTACAGTATATAGTATTTGTATATATTTACTAACTGGATAAGGTGAGATACGTGTTTTATACATATGGATAGGTATATCGCCGCAACCGGGTATGAAAATAGAGATAATGTTAATGATCCAGACACGCTGAAGAAGTTGTCATCCTATGGTTGATCATCTCTGGAACCAGAAACAGCGAGAAAGTGCAAACTCCCATATCTGATGAGCCAGAAATAACATGGAAAATCAATGAAAGTGTACACAGGAGGGAGCATTGCGGAACATGTTGTGGCTGAACTCTTGGAGAGTGACTGTTTATTCAGAGTGAATTTTGCCTATGACGTTTCTTTTTTTTTGTTTCAATTTTTTTATTGTTTTTTGAGAGAATGACATCATATAACAAGTTTTAACATACATCTGTTACAACTTCACATTTTCCAAAAATAAGCAATATTAAACATTATATTACAACATAAATAATACTCTTGTTGTCTTCTTTTCTTATATATTAATTTTCATCTGTTGTAGTCTACAAAACTTGTATTATTTTTTAAATTTTAACAACCTATTGGGGAAGCAGCCGCTTCCGGACATCTCTCTCACAGAGAAAATCAAGGATAGTAAAGAGAAAAGCAAGAAAGAAGAGGGGGGGGGGGGGGTAAGGGGGAATGAGAGGGGGGGGGGAGCTTGTTAACTCCAGTCTTGTGTGGTCCATTTATTCTTTTGTTAATTGTCTGGCCATACTGACCAAACCTTATGGAATTTATCCACCTTTTGACCCAGCTGTGCCGAGAGGAGTTCCATTAATCTTATTTCCCTGACACGTCTCAATACTGTCTGCTTGGAGGGGGCGTTTATTTTTTTCCATGCCGCGGCTACCGAGCAGCGAGCTGCAGTGAGGACGTGGCTTATTATTTTGTTCTCTTGGGGTTGTAGTTCCTCTATTGGTTTAGCCAGCACCAGGACCAGCGGGTCCACCTCTATCTCTACCCCCAGGACTTCTCGTATCATTATTTATATCATGATCCAGAACCCCTGAATTTTTGGGCAATTCCACCAGATATGAGCCATGTCTCCTTTTTGCCCACATCCTCTCCAACACAAATCTGAGGACCCGGGGAAAATCTGGCTCAACCTATTTGGGGTTAGGTACCAATGAAACAGAATTTTTTATATGTTTTCTTTTATAGTTGTGCAAATTGATGTTTTAGAGGCCGCCTCCCAGATATCCTCCCAGTCGTCTCTGTCTAAGTCTAGGTTTAAGTCTTCTGCCCATTTTAGCAGGTAGCTATGCTTAGATTGTGCCACAGTTGACGCCAGGCTCAGATAAACCTCTGAAATCAGAACTT
Source organism: Ascaphus truei (assembly GCF_040206685.1). Lineage (NCBI taxonomy): Eukaryota > Metazoa > Chordata > Amphibia > Anura > Ascaphidae > Ascaphus > Ascaphus truei. The sequence goes on along the minus strand of NC_134487.1, from coordinate 44,386,891 downwards.
GGCAATAATAGCCTCTTCTGCATAATCTCTCAAATTTTGTCATAGCAGAAAACACTGTGTCTTTTGAGACTGTTTGTAGGTAATGTCGAATTTGTAAGTAACCAAACACCGGTAAATTTGTAATTTTATGTTTTTTCTCCAACTCTGGGAGTGCAAGAATCTTATCTTTCGATACAAAATCATCAGCTATTACTAACCTTAGCTCTTTATATTTACTACGTCCCTTTGGGAGGCAGCCTGGTATAAACTCAGGGTTGCTCAATATGGGGGTCATTAGAGTGGGGGAAGATGCTAAATGGTATTTCTCCTTATTTCTTGTCCATATCTTCCATGTACACCTCATTGCTCCCAGTTTTAATTTATCTGCTAGACTCTCCCTTCCTCCCCCGGTCCAAAGGGTTGCCGGCAGAGAAAGGGGTCCTGCGTAGGTAGACTCAATCCCCAGCCAACAACTTGTAGTTGGGTCGTTCCACATTACTTGTTTTAGTTGGGCCGCCAAATAGTATTTAGTGATATCCGGGACTCCCAGACCTCCGCAATCTTCTGGGGCGAGCAAAATTGTTCTAGCAACCCTTGGTCTTTGTATTGTATTGTATTGTATTGTATGTCTTTATACAGTCTAATTGGTAGGTAGGGAGAATGTACAGAGACAGTAGGAGGGAGTTCTGGTAAGTGCGTCTGCAGGGGCCAAGCTATATGTATCATGTGTTCAGAATATCTATAGTGCTATTCATATGCTTCTTTAAGCAAGTGTGTCTTAAGGTGGGTCTTAAAGGGGGATAGAGAGGGTGCTAGTCGGGTACTGACGGGAAGGGCATTCCAGAGGTGTGGGGCAGTCAGTGAAAAAGGTTTAAGGCAGGAGAGGGCTTTAGATACAAAGGGGGTAGAAAGAAGACATCCTTGAGCATAACGCAAGAGTCGGGATGGTACATAGCGAGAAATTAGGGCTGAGATATAAGGAGGGGCAGAAAAGTGTAAAGCTTTAAAAGTGAGGAGAAGAATGGAGTGTGAGATGCGGGATTTGATCGGAAGCCAGGAGAGGGATTTCATGAGAGGAGATGCTGAGACAGATCTAGGAAAGAGTAGAGTGATTTTGGCAGCAGCATTTAGGATAGATTGTAGGGGAGACAGATGAGAGGCAGGAAGGCCAGACAGCAGGAGGTTACAGTAATCAAGACGGGAGAGAATGAGGGTCTGAGTCAGAGTTTTAGCAGTCAAGCAACAGAGGAAAGGGCGTATCTTTGTTATATTGCGGAGGAAAAAGCGACAAGTTTTAGAAATGTTTTGAATGTGAGGGGCGAATGTGAGAGAGGAGTCGAGTGTGACCCCTAGGCAGCGTGCTTGGGCTACTGGGTGAATGATCGTAGTTCCAACAGTAATGTGGAAGGAGGTAGTAGGGCCAGGTTTGGGAGGAAGTATGAGGAGCTCTGTTTTAGCCATGTTGAGTTTAAGGCGACGGAGGGCCATCTAGGATGATATAGCAGAGAGACATTCAGAAACTTTGGTTTGTACAGCAGGTGTAAGGTCGGGTGTTGAAAAGTATATTTGTGTGTCGTCAGCATAGAGGTGATATTTAAACCCAAAAGATGTTATTAGGTCACCTAGAGAGAGTGTGTACAGAGAAAAGAGAAGAGGTCCCAGGACAGAGCCCTGGGGTATCCCCACAGAGAGATCAATAGAGGAGGAGGAGGTGCTAGCAGAAGAGACACTGAAAGTACGATGGGAGAGGTAGGATGAGATCCAGGATAGAGCTTTGTTCCGAATACCAAGAGTATGGAGAATGTGAAGGAGAAGAGGGTGGTCCACGGTGTCAAATGCTGCAGAGAGGTCGAGTAATATGAGCAGAGTGTAATGACCTCTGTCTTTGGCAGCATTGAGATCGTCAGTTATTTTAGTGAGGGCTGTTTCCGTGGAGTGAGCAGTGCGGAAGCCAGATTGTAGAGGGTCTAGGAGAGAATAGGTGTTGAGAAAATTGAGCAAGCGAGAGAATACAAGACGTTCAAGGAGTTTAGCGGCAAAAGGCAGGAGGGAGACAGGTTGATAGTTAGAAAGACAGGTAGGGTCAAGCTTGCTGTTTTTGAGTAATGGTATGACTGTTGCATGTTTGAAGGAGGATGGAAAGGTTCCAGAGCAGAGGGAGGAGTTAAAAATGTGTGTGAGCGTAGGGATTATAGTAGGAGCAAGAGGTTTTTGGAGATGGGAGGGAATGGGGTCAAGAGGGCAAGTGGTAGAGGGAGAAGAGGCGATCAACAGCGACACATCCTCCTCTGAGACAGTAGAAAAAGAGTCAAGGAAGGCAGGAGGAGAGTTAGGAAGAGGTGTAGGATGGGAGGAAGAAACAGAGGGGATGTTCTGCCATATGGATTCCACCTTTTCCTTAAAATAGTCAGCAAAGTCCTGAGCGGAGATGGAGGAAGGAGAGGCAGCTGAGGGTGATTTGAGTAGAGTATCAAAGACAGAGAACAGTCGGCGTGTGTTAGACTTGTGCATGTTGATTAGTGCAGAAAAGTAGGCTTGTTTAGCTTGTGAGAGGGCAGAGTTGAAACAGGATAGCATACATTTGTAGTGAAGGAAGTCTGCGAGAGTGTGAGACTTCCTCCAGAGGCGTTCAGAGGAACGAGTGGAGAAACGCAGCATGCGCATGTGGGAATTTAGCCAGGGTCTAGGGTTAGAAGGGCGAGGGCGGCAGAGAGAAAGCAGGGCATGTAGATCAAGAGAGGAGGACAAGGCAGAGTTGTAGTTCCTGACCAGGTTGTCAGGGTCTGTATTTTTATTGAAAATTGAATTGAAAAATTCTATTCTGGATATTTTTAAGATCTGCTAGTGGAATGTCTATTGGTAGCGTCTGGAAATAATATAGGAGTCTTGGCAGGATATTCATTTTAACTGAGGCTATTCTTCCTAGTCAAGAGATCTGAGATTTGTTCCAGCTCTGAAGATCTTTTCTAATCTTTTCGAAGAGAGGGGGATAATTGTGTTGGTCTTAAAAGAGTCTTAAAAGAGCTCGTTATCTGTATTCCCAGATATTTAATTTTTATCGAGCTCCATCTATAATTAAAGTTTGCATGTAGCAACTTAACTTCTGATGCTGTTAATGAAAGGTTCAGTGCCTCCGACTTGTCTGTGTTAATTTTATATCCCAAAATTTTACTAAATTGGTCTAATTGGGATTGTAAGTTCGGGAGGGACATCAATTGGTTGGACAGGGTTAGGATAATGTCGTCGGCAAACAGGGATATTTTGTAAATTGTCTCTCCAATTTCAATACCTTTGATATTCTTTTCATCTCTAATTGTCGTTGCCAAGGGTTCTATGGAGAGGGCGAATAGAAGCGGAGATAGGGGGCATCCCCGTCGGGTACCATTAGTAATTTTTATGGGGTTTGAGTCTCCTCCTGGGAGTTTCACGACTGCTGTGGGAGTTTTGTATAGGGCTCTGATCCCCTCTAAGTATTGGCCCCTAAATCCGAATTTGATCAAAGTTTGATCTAAAAAGTCCCACCGTATCCTGTCAAATGCTTTCTCTGCATCTAGACTCAACAGGATAGCCCTCGTATTTGAGAGGTGTACATGGTCTACAAGGTTGATAATTTTTCTGGTATTATCAGAGGCCTGTCTTCCCGAGACAAACCCGACTTGATCTATATGAATTAGACTGGGCAATATTGGGGTGAGTCGGTTTGCCAAGATTTTGCTAAAAAGTTTTAGATCCGAATTAAGGAGGGCTATGGGGCGATAGTTACCGCATTGTAATGGGTCTCTCCCTTCCTTGTGTATGATTGCTAGATTTGCTTTGGATATTGTTGTCGGAATATCTGCTCCCCATAGGAACGAATTAAACATATCCAGCATATATGGGGCTAGTACCTTCTTAAATTTTTTGTAGTAATGATTTGAAAAGCCATCTGGGCCCGGCGTTTTATGACGTTTCTTTGTGTATCTTACATATAGTATTTTAAGAGTGAAATAGAATTACACTGTCTATTTTGTTTATAACTCTATTTGAAGCAATGAAGAGAAAAATCACTTTATGAAGAATTGTATCTAAGAGTCTGAAATGCAATTTCTTACATGAGAGTGCATTACTTACCTGATTGATCAAAATAAAAGTATAATTAGATTGCAATATATTCTATTTGTTTTATCTTTATATATCCCATGTGAAAGTTCCCCTCCAGTTCCATAAATCTCTTTAAAATCTCACTGGAGAGTTGTTTTAAGCGAGCAGCACATAAGAATACCATCTACAATAAGGGTTTTATTTTAATCTATTTTTATCTCTAACTATTTTGAACACTAGTGGATTGTCCCATTTATTTACACTTGCATCTATATCTTTTATCACGGAAAGTTTAGTTGCGCTGTAGTGTGTTTATATATACTGTAATAGCCTAACTCATTGCAGTGTTATTTATTGCTCTTTTTTTTTTTACTACAGTAACTACATGCTGTCCACACTTCAAAGGATTTCTTCATCCCAGCTATTTAAACAGTCATTTTTTTTTTGTACAATCTTTGTTCATTATTTATTTTATTTTAAGAAGGCGAAGGTAATACAGAAATACTGTTTGTACACTACCATTTCATTATTGCCTTGGAAACACTTCAGTGTGACATTTGTCCTCAATCATCCATGTCAGCCTGTGACACATATTTATATTCACTGAAGAGACTTAGCGAGATGAGAGCCTTTACAGAAATTACCCCAGCAGCACTTTGACAGTGATAGTAGCAGCAGTCACTGTGTAGAAGACGTTAAGAGAGCTGAGCGGCACGATAACATGTCTGCCTGGCAGTTCCCACCAAAGTTAAACTTTCTTATTTTTCTGTTGATAAATAGACATTTTTTATGTAAGTGTCAAAGATTATTTAACCAGTCCACAATTTACACTGTGAAAGTAAAAATGGTCGTGGGAATGCTACCACTGTTCTGATATAGTGATATCAGAAAGCTGACAATGGCTGAAAATGCGGCCTTAACATTTCTTGTTATTTACATGTATTCTCAGATTATTGCTATGGCTATATTCATTCTTGTCCTAGAGAAGTATAGGTTTGCCGTAGGTGGTGATAGCTATATTTGAAGTGTGCACTGGGCTTTGGAGTATACTGCCATGGCCATAAAAAGCAGTTTGTTTTACAGGTATCAATCAGTGCTTTAATGGATTCAACTCATAACAAACCATTTAGTATCCAAAACATCATAATAAACATGCAACAAGATTTTATTATGATCTCCTTGTTATTGATAAGCAATTTGGGAAACTTATGCAAAGAGACACCCAAAATTGCATAGAAAAGAGGACAAACCCTTAATGATTTATTAATACATGTAGACAAAAAAAGAACATTATACTGATTCCCACTTTTTTTTTATTACACCTAAACTGGGTTGTTTTCAATGTTACAATTGCTCTGTAACCGCCTCAATAAGGGTAACTCTTTCACAGATCCTAAGGTGGTTAAAGTTCTCCAATAAAATCAAGGATTACAGTACCTGCACCACTACAAACGTAATATATCTAATAAATGTCCTTGTGGACAAATGGTTACGTGGAATGGTAAATGGTTACATGGAAAAGACAAACTGTATGCTCAATAGAGCATAAAAGTAAAATAAGACTAGGAGAGGAAGAAACAACCAAAGTAAAACATTGTAAAAGTGCAGGGAATTATGGGAGTAAAACTTGTAAATACATCAGTCTCAGGAATGGATAAGTATAATATGTTACTATGAGAAAGTCCTTTATGGATGAAGTGCGTTGGTGCAGTGTCCTACCCCATTGTAAGCTGATCTAATAAATATTTATTTTTAATGTATTTGGAGTTGCCCTATTTTCATTATATGCATTCCGGATGCGGATAGCTGTGCTCCTTTCTTTTTCTTCTGCTACTATGTAGGGAGGCATTTTGTATCAATTGTTTGGAGACAGTTTACCCTAAAGGACTAAACGATCATTTACATCTTCGATGTTTTTTAGATGTAAGTTACGGTAAGTGTTGTTAGAGGATGTTTCCTTATACTTTCTTAATAAAATACCTTTCAGACACACTACGGCTGCCACTTTTGCGTATCATGTCTGGGACCTGTAGATCTACTATGTTTGTGGAAAGAGGAATATTGCATTTGCTGTGTTGGTATAATGTGTTTTGTTCATGAGACTAACTAGATATCGCCATTTGATTAATTGGTAATATATTAAAACCCTAATTTGTATTGAATTTAAGTGCCCTATATGATAAAGTTAATGAGAGGCCCGTTATTAGATGTTTTAATCATTTTTAATGTCACAAGTTTAGTGGGAAAATATTCCGTTTAGGCTGGTATCAAATTGATATCTCCTTGCAATTATTTGGGACTGCACTGTATCTGTTTGGAAGGCTACAAGATAAAAGATGAAAATCGGAATAAGATGTTGGGATGATTTGTTATAAAAAGTACCGAAGAAATAATCACAGAACGGTAGACGTATGTATAGGAACCTGATGACATCAGCGGGATGAGGAAATATTGTGATGTCACTAGCAGTCGCCATCATGCGCATGTGGAACAATGAGGCGCATGTGGCTCAATCAAACAGAATAGAACTCACCTGGGACCCATGGTGTTCTGAACACTATAAAGACAGGACCCTTGGGGGTCAGACACTTATGCCATTTCCTTGAGAGAGGCTCCATTGACAGCCGAAATGGCAGCATATCTAGTGCCTTTGTTCCTGTTTTTCACAATTAATATTCACATGTTGATCGAGAAAACAGAATGATCTTTCTTGCACTTTCTTTCAAATAGAATCGAAATGGATTTATATGGTAACAACCCTCTCTGTCAATGGCCTTGATAAGGAACTCCGCCATATGAATATGTGCCTCATTGTAGAGACAGTGAATATCTTTTCTATGTGAATAAAGCACTGAAAATATTATTCTTTGACATAAAAAGTAAATTAAAACTCTGTCTATTTTTGCAACCGGAGCAGCAAGCACGGAACTTGATGTTTTCTCGGTCAACATGTGAATATTAATTCAGGACATATATTTGTTTAGAAATGTATTGGTAAGATTGTAATCTTTAATTCTGTGCCCTGAGGGGTCCCTCTGTTATATCAGGAATTAGTATTGTAAACATGGTTAAATATATTATCACGGAAATTATAATAATGTATTTTTCAGTCTAGCAAAATTGCACTCATCTAATATTAGAATACATAAAAAATTATTTTGTGGGTAATAAAATTATATTTTGATAAATAAATGGTGTTATTGCTAAGGCTCAGTGCTGTTTATCACTTTGTTCCCCTTTTTATTGCACATAAAGTAGGATACAACTTTGACTTACTTCCATTTTATAATTATTATGTGGAGAAATAACAGATGTGACAAATACATCACATTATTCATCATCTGCCCATGTATTTTTCTCTTTCATTTGTCTTTGTTGTAAAGATTTACTGGCAGATGGATTGATTTTATATGAATAAACAATGTGTAGTAAATTTAAAATGCATTCATCTAATTAGCTAAAGAGGCCATCAATTCCAGCTCAGTGCACAAAAAAGGGCTAGTCTGTAGTTTGTTTTCACTAACCTAGTTTGAACAATGCTGCTGCAGAACCAATAAGGTGGTTAGCTAAATACAATCAATTTTTATTGAGAATACAGTTAACTCCTTGAGTGCTGCCTGATGTAGTACCTTTACATACGATCCCACTCAGCGCAGGACATACAGACTTAAAAGTAAGGATTTAACATTTGTGCAACTCTTGACCATAAAAAATGGCCAATTGGGTCACCAATAGAAAGCTCCAGTGTCATCCCGAGTGACATTGGGAGTGAGCCCTGTCCACGGCCGCCATATTGCTTCCCCAATTTGCGTTACGTCGGTCCACCCCAGGCTTGCTGCTATAGACCAGGAGTCCACAATTGAGCTCTGGGGATCCCCTGGTTCAGGTGAGATATAAAAACAAAAGTAGGCAGGAGTGCGCCTAGTTTTACAAAATATATCTATTATTAAAATATTTTAATACATTTTTTTTAATGCAATGCTGAATTTTAGGACGGCGTATTTATATAGGAATGTGTCAGTTTTCTATAATGATGAGCAGGTTTGTGGCTTTAATAACCAAACTTTCCGGATTCTGCGTTCGTTTTGATGTCATTGTCAAACTTCAGGAGTTTTTTATTCCGAAATACTAACCAAAGAATCTTCCTCTTTTTTTTTTTTTTTTTTAAAGCGACCTTGTGTTTATAAATGGAGAACTCTCAAACGAATGCACACATTTTTCCTTTTCCTACATATTTAGATTTTTTTTGCATAATTTCATTTACAATTGCAATACCAATCGGGTTCGGGCAAAACAAAAACACACGTGCCCACCTGTAGTATCCAGTGTTTCTGTACTACTAAATCAGTTCTATACAAACTATATTCAAAGATGTCCTAGTAGATTTAAAGATGGTGGACATAATGATATACAGATTGTGTAAGTGTCACATGGAAAGAAGGATCTATACAAGTTTACAGTATGGTCACTTGACTTTATTAATATGTTTTTAAATGTGTTGTTTAGCATTTGGACGTAAAGTTTGGTAAAATATGAGAAAATAATATTAAACTATGGCTAGTATTTTAATTTACAGGATTTGCCAAAAAGCACTTATGATTTGTGTAGATTTTCATTAAGAATGCTATTGTTATTGTGGCTTTAACATTGCTAGCAACAATAACGTGTCATCAGCACTCCGCACTAACTTTACATTCTACACTCTCTTGATATCCGTAACCAAGCTATATCCTGCTCTCATTATACGCCTCTCATCGCTTATTTTGAAACTCTTTGCTCATTCATCATTGTGTCCTGTTGATCTTTCTGTTGGTGTACCTTAGGGCTCTTTTCTGGGACCTCTCCTTTTCTCCCTCTACACACTATCACTTTGGTGACCTCATCAGGTCCTTTGGCTTTAGATATAATCTATATGTAGATTATTTGCAGATCTATCCACCCCATACCTCACACCTTCAATTCAGTCTCATGTTGGCTTTTCTGAACCCCGATTGTTTCTTCCCTCCACCTGTAGAGATTTTAAAAAGGGTATAGGAGCAGAGTTTACTATGTGTATGTGCTATACAAGACATTGAGATAGATACTGTAGATGTTTCCGATTGAATAATTGTTATTTCCTTGTTGATGGTGTTCCGCCTCCTCAAACTTAATATGTCTAAAACGGTGTTCCTATTATCTCCTCCTAAACCTGGCCTAATATCCCCTTTTTATCACCATAAACAGTTCTATCACCTATCCTCCCTTTCCTTCTCTGTTCACATTCATGCCATGGCTAAAATGTGTCGCTTTCTCTCTGTAACATTGCCAATATCCATCCTTTCCTCTGCCAAAACTTTAATGCATTCCCATATCCTCTCCCATATGGATTATTTTTAATATACTGCTACCAGGCCTCCTTGCCTTGCGACATTCTTATTTGCAATCTATCAAACATTATGCAGCTAGAATCATTTCATTTTCTCCAATAATTGTCCCTGTTCATTTCCAAACTTACTGTAAATCCCTCTCCTGGCTTCTCATCAAGTTTCTGATCACCTAGAAAGTTCTCTTTCCGATCATTTCCGATCATCTGCTCCTCCCTACATATCAGCTGTGATCTCTCAGGCTGTGGCCACGCTGCTGCGACGCGCGCTCATGCTTGAGAGTGGTGACGTCACCAACTCTCTATGCCTGAGAGCTAGACTATCCTGCTGAATTTTGCAAGCGCGAGCGGGGGGGTGTGCCGGATGGAGGGGGCGGGTTATTGTAACGGATCGGGGGACTCGCGCCTCTCAGCGTGGCCCCGTCACCTCAGGCCCCACTGCGGCTAGCTGCCCCGGTTCCCCGTTTCCTCACTCTCTCTCCTCCTCCACACCGAGCCATTCCTCCGCGGCACGGGCCGCAAGCCCAGGCACACGATCGGGGCACGTGCACAGCAGGCTCACAGAAGGCTCACGCTCCCGATCGCTTGTGACGGATCGATGGACACGCGCCCCTTGGCGTGCCTCCGTCACCCCAGCCCCTACTGCACCTAGCTCCACCGCTCCACCTTCCCCTCTGCCTCTCACCTCTTCCATGCCGAGTCCTTCCTCCATGACACACGCCGCACGGCCAGGCACACGGTCGGGCCGTGCATATAACAGCCTTACAGAAGGCGCGTGCACCCGATCAAGTTATCAGCCATCTCCATCTACTGGCTCCGCCCCCCGTCGGCTGCAGGCGATTGCTCTGGATTACATCCCTGTCTCCTCCCTTGCTCACCCGGACCTATCCCTGCAAATACCCAGACAAACCTCTGCTCCACCCCTCACTGCTATTGGCCCACTCTATCCTCTCAGTCCTTGCTCTGCATAGCTTCTCTGTAGCTTCTGTGTGTGCAGTGTCTATGCCTAGCTCTCTTGTCTGTTTCAGCTCTGGTTCCTGTCTTGCCCCTGTTTGGATTCCTTTGGTTTGATCTTGGCTCTGTTTGACTACGTATACCTCGCTACCCTTGGACTCTGCTTTGGACTTGACTACGCTTTCTTCTCCTGCCCCTGAACCCTGGCTCTTGTACCCGACTAGCACCCTCTCTATCCACCTTTAAGAACCACCTTAAGACACACTTGCTTAAAGAAGCATATGAATAGCACTGTGAACATTCTGAACACATGATACATAAAGCTTGGCCCCCTGCAGACGCACTTACCAGAACTCCCTCCTACTGTCTCTGTACGTTCTCCCTACCTACCAATTAGACTGTAAGCTCCTCGGGGCAGGGACTCCTCTTCCGAAATGTTATTTTTATGTCTAAAGCACTTATTCCCATGATCTGTTATTTATATTATCTGTTATTTATTTGATTACCACATGTATTACTACTGTGAAGCGCTATGTACACTAATGGCGCTATATAAATAAAGACATACAATACAATACAATACAATACATCACTACGCTGCTCTCTCCTGCCCCTGAACTCTGGCTCTTGGACATTAACCCTCTGACCTCTGGCACCCCGGACTCAGCAAGTATAACGTTAACCCTTCTCACCAGGCCCGGCAACGCAACTTACCACACTCCAGGCACGCCCTCACTGCTGTGGGTGCGTGTTGTACCCTTACCCATCTCAGTACTGGGGACTGGCCAGGTCTGCGGGCATACAGGCGTTACATTATGCAGAGCCCAACAAATGCAGATCCCCCTGAGGTGGGCCAAGGTGTCACTATGGAACATTGGCAATTTCTAAGCGATCAACTTACCACCGTTACACAGAAACTTTCTAATCTATCACTACGGGAATCCCCTGTGGTACCATCACCCCCGGCCCCAGTACCTATGGGCAACCCGGAACCACGTATTCCATCTCCCAACCGGTATGACGGGGACCCCCTTACTTGCCGAGGATTCTTGAACTAGTGTGACGTCCAGTTCGAGATGTCCCCGTCTCACTTCCCTTCTGGTCGTACCAAGTGGCCTATATCTATGCTCTGCCCACTGGCAACACTCTCGCTTGGGCTTCTCCTCTCTGGGAACACAGACCAGACATAACCCAAGATTATCCCAAATTCTGGGGAAAGTTCCAGCAGGTCTTTGACACACCAGCACGTAGGGAGACTTCTTCCTTGTTTCATCTCTCCCAGGCTCGTAGGTGAGCTGCAAGATACGCGGTGGAGTTGCACCCCATCGCTGCAGAGACCCAGTGGAACGATGAAGCTCTCACCACAGCATACTGGCACGGTTTGTCCGAATCCCTCAAGGATGACCTTGCAGCTCACGCTCGTCCTTCATCTCTTGAGGATCTCATTTCCCTCAGCATCCGGATGGACCAGCGAATTCAAGAACGATGCCACGAGCGCCACCGTCCTCGTTCTCTCTCGTCCCTGCCTGTTTCTCCTACTGCTGTGGCCGAGTTTATTCGAGCATTTGCCCGTTCTCGGCCGCAGCAGTAACCTGGCGTGCGCCGGAGGGTGCCGGGCGCACGCCGAAGACACGGAGGAGCGCCCTCCGATCGGGGCTTTCTTCCTCCCGCTGCCGGGTCCGCCGGGTCCCCCGGAACCCCCTGCCGCCGTCCCCCACATCGCGGGACACCAGGGCTCCCTCGGGGAGCCCTGGACGCGCGTGCAGGGGGCGCAGGCACCCGATGACGCGTGACCGCGCGTCGATGACGCGCGGCACGCCGAGGGAGTGCGGCTAGCATGCCGGGGCATCCCCAGGCTTGCGGAGCTAGCCGCACTCAAATAAAATGTGCCGCCTCTGTAGGTCTACTCCTTTGGCTTTTCCTGCATTGGACCCCCCTGAACCGATGCAAATCGGTAGCCAACAGCTTTGGGCTGCTGAGAAAGCATGACGCTGTGAAGAGGGTCTCTGCTACTATTGCGACTCCCCAGAACACCAACTCCGTCACTGTCACTTGAAACCGGGAAACGGGAACGCCCAGTAAAGGTAGAGGGGCTTCTACTGGGTACCATTTCTCCTTGCCCCTCTCCCCCAAAAGAACTACCGAAGAGGATCCTACTCCCAATAACTCTTGTGGGTCCTAATCTTCAAGTAGAGGTTGAAGCGTTCATCGACTCCGGGTCTGGTGGTAACTTTCTAGATCACGCCTTTGCTTACAACAACCAAATCCCGTTAGTCAAGAAAAAGTCGCCCATCGGCCTGGAGGCTATCGTCGGTCGACCGCTCCAACCAGCCTTCATCATTTGGAAATCTATTCCACTTACCCTGACCACCTCGGATGGTCATACTGAGGTAATCGTCTTCGATGTTTTCCACTTTCCTACTGTCCAGATTATGCTGGGATTGCCGTGGCTCCAGCTTCACAACCCGCGTATTGATTGGACCAATGAATTACCGATCCAATGTGCTTCTACTTTGGAGAAGACGGTCTCTCCTGCCGTTGCCGTGCTCGCTGGCCTCGACACCACTTCATCTTCTCTCTCTACCTTGCCGAAGGTATACCATGATTTCTTAGATGTCTTCAACAAGACTCAGGCTAAGGTGCTCCCCCCTCATCGTTCGTATGACTGTCCCATCGAATTAATTCCTGGAACCACACTCCCCAAGTCTAAGTCTTACCCCTTATCTGTGCCCGAGATGGAAGCGATGGCGACCTACATTCAGGAGAATCTTAAGAAATGGTTCATTCGGAATTCCACTTCCCCCGCTGGGGCAGGTTTCTTTTTCGTGAAAAAGAAGGATGGCTCTTTAAGACCCTGTATCGATTTTCGTGGGCTTAACAAAATTACAGTTAAAAACCGGTACCCTCTTCCTTTAATTTCAGAACTCTTCGACCGCCTTCAAGGAGCCTCTATATTTTCCAAGCTCTATTTGAGAGGAGCCTACAATCTTATTCGAATAAGAGACGGTGACGAATGGAAAACTGTGTTTAACACGCGTTCGGGTCATTACGGATACTTAGTGATGCCATTCGGCCTATGCAATGCCCCTGCTGTTTTCCAAGAATTCATAAATGATATCTTCCGGGACATTCTGGGAATTTTCGTCATCGTATATTTAGACGATATCCTCATTTTCTCCAAGAACCTGGAAGAGCACATTCGCCACACCAAGTTGGTTCTTTCTCGGCTTCGTGCTTATCGCCTCTACGCGAAAAAGAGAAATGTATTTTCCACCAATCTTCCACAGCCTTCCTTGGCTATATAATCTCTGAGAAAGGTTTCACCATGGATCCTGAGAAATTGAAGTCTGTTCTCGATTGGCCGTTGCCGAATTCCCTCAAGGCCGTACAACGCTTCCTTGACTTTTCTTACTACTATCGGAAATTCATCCGTAACTTCTCCACTATTGCTCTACCCATCATTGCCTTGACCAATAAAGGTGCTGATCCGACTGTATGGTCCCCTGAAGCCATCGAAGCCTTCGAGTTCCTCAAAAAAGCCTTCGTCTCCACCCCCATCCTTCGGCATCCGGATACTTCCCTTCCTTTCACTCTAGAAGTAGACCCATCTGATATGGGAGCTGGGGCAGTACTCTCTCAGAGATCTTCTCCACAAGAAAAACTCTATCCTTGTGGATTCTTTTCCAGGAAATTCTCTTCGGCCGAGAGAAATTATGATGTCGGGAACCGTGAGCTTCTGGCCATCAAATTAGCCCTTCAAGAATGGAGACATCTCCTCGAGGGTACCAAGAAGCCAGTAGCCATTCTCACCGGTTACAAAAACTTATTGTACATTGAGGGGGCTCGTCGTTTGGGATCCTGTCAAGCACGTTGGGCATTGTTTTTCTCTCGGTTCAATTACACGATTTCTTATATCCCAGGCACCAAGAATATCAAAGCCGATGCTCTGTCTCGCCAGTTCTCTACGGAGGACGGATCTAACGATTCATCGGAGACGATTCTCCCCGCTAAGTGTATTCTTTTCGCCAATAACTTTGATATCTTGGATGAAATCAATAAAGCCCAGGCTCATATTCCTAGGAGATTTAAGGTGCCAGAAGGCCGGTTGTACGCTGCTCCACGTTTTCGCCATAAAGTAATACAGTGGGGACATTCTTCTAGATCTGCTGGTCATCCAGGCTTCAAGAGGACAGTAGATCTTATCAAACGGACCTTTTGGTGGCCTAAAATGAACAAAGACATTTTCAATTTCACCAGAGCTTGTCCAGTCTGTGACCAAAGCAAATCCGCCTGACACAAACCTTCTGGTCTCCTCCTGCCTTTTTCCATTCCGGAACAGCCTTGGAAGCATCTCTCCATGGACTTTATTATGGAACTTCCAAATTCTAAAGGGATGAATACGAGCCTTGTGGTAGTGGACAGATTTTCCAAGCACAAACATTTTATACCCCTCAAGGGTCTTTCCAATTCAGCTACCATGGCTGACATTTTTTCTAAGGAAATTTTCAGGTTACACGGTGTGCCACTTTCTATTGTTTCAGACAGAGGTACTCAATTCATTTCTAAGTTTTGGCGAGCGTTCTCTCAGAGACTTGACGTTTCCCTTCTCTTTTCCTCGGGTTACCACCCACAGACAAACGGCCAGACGAAAAGAATGAATCAGACCCTGGAACAGTATCTCAGATGCTTCATGTCAGAATCTCAAGACAACTGGGTGGATCTATTACCCTGGGCTAAATTTGCTATTAACTCATTGAAGAATGAGTCCACGCAAGAGTCGCCTTTTTTCATTAACTATGGATTCCATCCCAGCAGTCTTCCCCTCTCCTCCCTCCCCTCTGGTGTTCCCGCAGCAGATTCTCACATTTCCAATCTACAAAATTCTTGGAAGAAGATTCTAAAAGATTCTAAAAGCTTTTCTAAAAGCTTTGCAAGCTTTGCAAGGGTCCGTTCAAAGACAAAAGACGCAAGCAGATCGGAGACGTCAAGTGGGCCCAGAATACAAACCTGGCTATTTTCAAAGAATATCAAGCTCAAGACTCCTTCCCAGAAGCTGGCTCCTAGATTCTTGGGTCCCTTCAAGGTCCGCGAACGGATCAACCCGGTTGCGTATCGACTTTCGCTTCCTCCTACCATGAAGATACCCTCTGTATTCCACGTTTCTCTGCTGAAACCCTTTATCCAAAATGCCCATTTTCCGGACTGCCCTCGGAAACCCAATCCTGTCGTAATACAAGGACAGCAAGAATTCGAAGTCCACTCCATTCTTGATTCTCGTTGGTCCAGGGGCAGACTTCAGTTCCTCGTTCACTGGAAAGGATATGGCCTGGAGGAACGCTCCTGGATACCCTCTCATCACATTCATGCCCCAGCTCTCCTCAGACAGTTTCGTCGGAAATTTCCTCATAAACCTTGGAAGGATCGTCCGGAGTCCGATCCTCAAGGGGGGGTACTGTAACGGACCGGGGGACTCGCGCCTCTCAGCGTGTCCCCATCACCTCAGGCCCCACTGTGGCTAGCTGCCCCGGTTCCCTGCTTCCTCACTCTCTCTCCTCCTCCACACCGAGCCATTCCTCCGCGGCACGGGCCGCACGCCCAGGCACACGATCGGGGCATGCGCACGGCAGCCTCTCCTGGCTTCTCATCAAGTTTCTGATCACCTAGAAAGTTCTCTTTGCGATCATCTCCGATCATCTGCTCCTCCCTACATATCAGCTGTGATCTCTCAGGCTGTGGCCGCGCTGCCGCGACGTGCGCTCATGCTTGAGAGTGGGGGTGTGTGCCGGATGGAGGGGGCATGTTATTGTAACGGATCGGGGGACTCGCGCCTCTCAGCGTGTCCCCATCACCTCAGGCCCCACTGCGGCTAGCTGCCCCGGTTCCCCGCTTCCTTACTCTCTCTCCTCCTCCACACTGAGTCATTCCTCCGCGGCACGGGCCGCAAGCCCAGGCACACGATCGGGGCACGCGCACGGCAGCCTCACAGAAGGCTCACGCTCCCGATCGCTTGTGACGGATCGATGGACACGCGCCCCTCGGCGTGCCTCCGTCACCACAGCCCCAACTGCACCTAGCTCCACCGCTCCACCTTCCCCTCTGCCTCTCACCTCTTCCATGCCGAGTCCTTCCTCCGTGATGCACTCCGCAAGGCCAGGCACACGCTCGGGCCGTGCACATAACAGCCTTACAGAAGGCGCGTGCACCCGATCAAGTTATCAGCCATCTCCATCTACTGGCTCCGCCCCCCGTCGGCTGCAGGCGATTGCTCTGGATTACATCCCTGTCTCCTCCCTTGCTCACCCGGACCTATCCCTGCAAATACCCAGACAAACCTCTGCTCCACCCCTCACTGCTATTGGCCCACTCTGTCCTCTCAGTCCTTGCTCTGCATAGCTTTTCTGTAGCTCCTGTGTGTGCAGTGTCTATGCCTAGCTCTCTTGTCTGTTTCAGCTCTGGTTCCTGTCCCTGCCCCTGTTTGGATTCCTTTGGTTTGATCTTGGCTCTGTTTGACTACATGTACCTCGCTACCCTTGGACTCTGCTTTGGACTTGACTGCGCTGCCTTCTCCTGCCCCTGAACCCTGGCTCTTGGACATCACTATGCTGCTCTCTCTTGCCCCTGAACTCTGGCTCTTGGACATTAACCCTCCAGCCTCTGGCACCCCGGACTCAGCAAGTATTACGTTAACCCTTTCTCACCAGGCTCGGCAACACAACTTACCACACTCCGGGCATGCCCTCACTGCTGTGGGTGCGTGTTATACCCTTACCCACCTCAATACTGGGGACTGGCCAGGTCTGCGGGCATACAGGCGTTACAGTTATTTGCTGGATCGGGGCTATGTCTGTGTGTGTGTGTGCTCTGTGTGCTGTGTACATCGACGCGTGCTGATTCGTTATTTAAGGGTCATGTGACCCTTCTGAGCGCTTGGAAATCAGTTTTCCATGTCTCCCCAAGCACTGAGCATTGGCAAGCGTACGTGTACGAGCCCGAACGTGCAGCATCATCGTCAGCAGCGTGACGCGCAGCGTCAGCATTCTCAAGAAAGCGCTTCTTTTAGCGTGAAACGCGTTGGTAGGGCAACGCTTTTGCTATTTTTCTGTCCTATGACCATTAGATAATTTTTATGGAAAACACACTTTCCTCTTCATGATTATTTTTTCACATTCTGCCAGGATACAGACCAAATCATCTGAGGTCAATGACACAGAGGAAATAACTGTTGACATAGGTGACCCTGTCAGGAACTCACTCTCCTACAAATTGGCAATAGCCTGCAAATCCTCCATCTTACCTGCTTCCTCTAAAACAGAGCTACCTGACAACACAATCTGTTCCTCTGACAAAGGCTGAATAGCTATAGGAGCAGCAGGCTCCTGATGCATACACACAACCAGGGTTGCAGCAGCCACTTTACTACGGCTACTCCAATGGCTTGAACCAGCAGGAAATTCCATGTTGACCGCTGCCCTTGCTGTTCTGCCCACAGTGCTCCATCATGACAGACAGTGTCCCCGACGCTGCAGATTTTTGTTTGTTCATCCGAGGCTCCAAGGACAGTAAGTTTTGCTTCATCTAAAATATATATTTTTATTTATCTCCGTCCCTCTCCATTCCGCACCCTCTCTCTTCCCCTACCAGAAAGGTTGTGAAACAGGCCGGAAGTGAGAGTGACAATATAAATACTTTTTTTTTTTTTTTTTCATTCTGCGTAATCCACGGAGCGGATGCCGGTCGCAGATTCCGCAGAAGCAGATGAAGAAATCTGACTCCAGATATCATGCTGTGGATCAATTGGACCACACAGGACTGTGAAAATCTGTGGAACAGTTTCCGACAGTTTCACTTATCTCTACTGATGGCTATTGCCCAGCACCCACATTCACTCCTACCAACCATTGTGGCAAAGCACTGCCATCTACTTCACTTACTCCCTCAACTTCTGTGTCTGCAAATCTCCCAATTTAGCACTCAGATTTTAAGCTTTCAAGGGCATGGATTTTGTTCCCTCTTGTGTATTTTTGTTTGCTGCACTTATTATATTATAATTCCCTGCATTATATGTCTCTTTTGCAAAATGCTGCATACGCTGTGGGTGCTACATAAATAAAGAAATACATACAGTACATACTCACAATACCCTCCGAGACTACAAATACCCTCCGAGAGTAGGTGAATGTATAAAGCTGACAGCTCGACTCAATTATAACGTGATCTGCTATAACGTGGATCCACTTATAACATGGTGTGAGCGTGGCTCCCAATTTAAAAACCTGCAGATGCCAGGTAAGTCCTTGCGCACTACTCACAAAAGCAAATGCTTTATTTAACCCTTTCGGGGCTTTGTCACATTTTCCATGAGACAATAATTACATATATTCAGTGTAGGTAGGCCAATCCCCAGCGGGGGTGTGAAGGTACTGCTCCAATGAGTGAATGCAAGTCTAGGTTGCAGTCATAGGCTGCACAGCTGCAGTAGATACCAGAGGGAGTGTGTATAGCTTTGGTGAGTGAATCCAGGCTGCAGCAAACATCAGGAGAGCTGTTCCAGAACTGCACCGGTCTGCAAGGTAAGGCAACCAGTAAACCGCGGAGCGGATTCCTGACAGTATCCCCCCCTTCACGTGAGACCTCCGGGCGAACATGAGCACTCATAGAGTTGGAGGACCGGGAATTGTTGCTGAACCGTCTAGGATTGGGGTTAGAGTCGTGGTCCAGAGACTCGTGGTTAGCCCTTAGTGTACCCCCACCCCCCGGTGAGAACTGCAGCCAGACAGGGCCATCCATGGGTCTTGGGGACATTGAGTTGTTCCTAAAATTCCTTAGGTGGAAAGAACATCCGTAAACGAGCAGTTCTTTGGTGAGTACAGTTCTAGGATATGAGATAGATGGAAGAAACATCCTTGGTACATGGCTCGCCTCGCAAAATGTCTTGGAAATCCAGGGCTGTGAAGAACCAGAGAGCTCCAGAGCAGAAACAGCAGAAGAACCCCCACTGAAAGCCCAGTCCTTAATAAAGGAATCGGAATCTAGGATCAGCGGCCCTGATAGTTGATCGAATACACCAGGAGGAACTTTGTAACAGAAAAAGTCTTGGCTGACCACTGCATGTTGGAATTTGCGAGGAATTTTTCCTATAGAAGGCTCCCAGGTAATGGTTAGTAAGGGTATAGGCTGGTTGGAAGCTAATCCCGGTATTGGTATGGAAGGTGACAAGGCAAGCAGTAAACCAGGCATAGGGACCGAAATCTTGGGATACGTACAGAGTATTTCCAACTGAGAGGAAATAACAGGGGCAACCGAAAATTGCTAAACCATGGTTTAGCAGGAGCAGAGAAGCCAACAACAGTAGAGCTCTCCAATACTGGGAAATCTTCATTGGAAGATAGTATTGTCAGTGAATCAGGAATAGACCTTGGAATTTTCATATCAGGAGCTTGAGAAAAAGGCAGAGCCAGGGTAGTGGCGGGAGGGAAGCTAACATCAGAAGCTGAAGTCTGTACCTCAGTGACAGAGACCTGAGAATCAACAAGCAGCAAGTATGAACTATGAAAACTCTTAATGACAGGCACCTTAGGAGTACAAGGAGTCTTTTCCGAAACTGCAATGGCCCTAACCACAGGGGTACCTAACCCGACAAAAACAGGAATAGGTGTGTTTTCTAGTGCAAAATCTCTGATCCCAGGACTCCTAACCGATAGTGAGGGTGTCTGGGTTTGATTAGAGAAAAAATCAGATGTATTGATAAGTGACTTAGAAACAATTACTGAGGTTCTAGATTTGCTGGACATGTGAGAAAAAATACCCTTTAAAACAGGAGCTTTAATTTCTTCCCAGAGTAACCCCATGTTTGCTGGGGCATATTTAGACACAGTACTGAGGGACTGGGTTTCAGCAAAGGCAGGACAGCTAAATAGCTCAGATTTAAACCCCAAGACTTGTAATATATGCATGGTGACCTCAGACAGTACTAAGGGAGTGACTACAGATATGCTGAACCCTGAAGGATTAGCCTGGACAGAGAAATCAGGGG
Source organism: Ascaphus truei (assembly GCF_040206685.1). Classification (NCBI taxonomy): domain Eukaryota; kingdom Metazoa; phylum Chordata; class Amphibia; order Anura; family Ascaphidae; genus Ascaphus; species Ascaphus truei. Next base: position 44,366,483 of record NC_134487.1, on the reverse strand, counting down.
GACCCCCAGCCAGGATAACCATTGTAGGAAGAGATTCAGAATCTGAAGGAGAATCATTACCTCTCAGAGTCTCAGGGCCAGTAAGACACAATTCAGCGAGAGGGGAAACAGTGTGCAGGCTTCTTACTAGTATATATGAAAAAGCATCACTTTTGAGAGAAAGCCGTGTGTCAGCAAACATTCCTGGGAACACAACATGAACCCCAGGAGAGACATACAGACTACTGTATGCTTTTAATCCTAAGCTTAGAGAGGAGAAGAACACAGACAGTACACGGGGGTTAAACCTAACTGTACTGGTCTCTGAAGTAGGTATTTGGTAAGGATTGTCTGGGAAACCAGAAATGACTGCAGATTCCACAATGTGGGGACTATGCGCTGAAGCAGGGACCACCGCTCTCTGGGCGACAGGCTGGTTCAGTGAAATACCCGGGAGGAGGAACTCTGCGACCAAGCTTAGGGAAAAAACTGACTCCTGAATACATTTTACAGGAACCAGAACTTTAGCTGAAGTCTCCGGAGGCGAGACTGCAGAAACTTGAGCTGAAGCAGGGGATTTATAGCAAAGAATTTCAAAGGAATCCGTAAGGTTAGGGGAGTCCTTCAATGCAACCTCTGCTGTCTGACTTGTGGACTCACTCTCTGAGGCTAAAACGAAGGCATTAACTTGGAGGCAGCAAGAATTTACAGGGGTTAATTCAGACAATGCCTGAGAGTAGAACATAGGGAGACTTCTCTCTGAATTGGGGAAGACAAGGGATTTCTCCTCTGGAGCTAGAGCCGTGACCATTGCTGACAGAGAACAGGGATTTACCAAAGGAAACTCAGAGAGCTGACCCACAGGGGTTAATACAGAAATGACCCTGGGAACAGAATTTAGGGATTCTTTCTCTGACGGGGAAGCCTCACAGGCCTGATTGGCTGGGGTTACAGTAGACATATCATTGGAATCAGGGAACCCGGGCAAACAATCAGGGCTAGGGACCGTGGTAGTTACTACGTTGGGGAGCAATGCTAGTGGGACAGTTTTGTCATCTCCTGGAGAGGGAGGTATGTCCCCAGGTTTAGCGACAGGACTGGCAGCAGAGCGGGACCGCCAAGCGTCAGCGCAGCTGGCGAGGAGGGAATCCTGTTCTCTTATGCAAATGTCCAATGTTATGGAAAGTATACAGAGTATTTTTTGTGCGTGAGCCAACATGAGGAGAGGGTCCTCTGGTACTACGTGAATGTCCAATGATAAGGCCAGGGCATGGAGTGTATTACAGGCGTTGGCCAGTTTCACAGGGTTCACATTATCCCAGGATAAAGGGGAATCAGGGAAGTGAACACTAGCGGCCAGAAGTTGTTTTAAGTCCTTGAGGCAGTAAGCCTTCATAATGAGATCCTTACGGCATTTTTTTTGCAAAGGGGTTAAACCTTCAAACATAAACGGATCTTCCATCCGAGGTAGTATTTCGCATAGGTACTAGGACTGGTCTGCAGGCCGGGACAGGAGTTCAGACAGAAACTTACCAACCCTCACCACAGGACGGTCCGAGTTTGTGGGGCCGAGCATACTGTCACGGTTGTGCTCGCCACAAACTCGGGTCGGACCGCGTGGCTGAGGTAGGGTTGTAAAAGCACCGACCTTAAACCTCGCAGGCTGATCCGGATTGCGCAGTTCATAGTCGTACGTAGCAGGGTCAGGATTGGAGAAGACAGCATCGTCGTTGTACAAGCCAGGGTCAGGACAGGAGACGTCAGAATAAACATTGTCCAAGCAGGAGTTCGGCAACAGGGAGTCAGGAAAACCCCGCTTCAGCTTAGGAGCGCGGGGGTGGCCTCTGCGCTTGCGGCGACCATGGCCCATGGTACTGGTCTCAGGAGGTGGAAGACAGACCAGATTTACACACTGCCTAGCTGCACGGTTAAACCAGTGCTACAGCGCAAGAGTCCTGAGCGGGCTAGGGAATCCTCTGTAGCAGCGCAGGAACCAGGACACGGCCTCTCTAGATTAGGGAAAGAGTAGGCCCCAGGAACCAGGAAGCTGTAGAAACACAGGGAAACCTTCGCTACAGTGCAGGAATCCAGGAGACTGAAGGACGCAGGGGCGAAACCTCCGCTTCAGTGCAGGAATCCAGGAGGCTGAAGGACGCAGGGACGAAACCTCTGCTTCAGCACAGGGGAACAGGAAGCTGAAGGATGCAAGGGAAACCTCCGCTTCAGCACAGGAGAACAGGAAGCTGAAGGACGCAAGGGAAACCTCCGCTTCAGCACAGGAGAACAGGAAGCTGAAGGACGCAAGGGAAACCTCCGCTTCAGCACAAGAGAACAAGCAAGAGCTTGTGGCAGAACAGTTGGTGACATCCGGTAAGGACTATGCTCGGCAAGAAGCATTATGGGAAAGCAGTACTTAAAGGCCAGCGGGCCAATCCCCAGCGGGGGTGTGAAGGTACTGCTCCAATGAGTGAATGCAAGTCTAGGTTGCAGTGATAGGCTGCACAGCTGCAGTAGATACCAGAGGGAGTGTGTATAGCTTTGGTGAGTGAATCCAGGCTGCAGCAAACATCAGGAGAGCTGTTCCAGAACTGCACCGGTCTGCAAGGTAAGGCAACCAGTAAACCGCGGAGCGGATTCCTGACAGAATCGCAGAAGCCCAAATAAATGCACCAACAGCTCACCAAGTGGAGGACTAAAAACGTTTAATAAAGACTACATAAAAAAGAAAACAGGACAAACAAAAAAACTAATACATAACAACCCTACGCGTTTCAGGCACCTTAGTGCCCTTTCTCAAGGGGGATAGTGGGGACTGAATGAGTATCAGGTATATATAGCCCCTCCTGTTCTATTAACACACAGCTGGAAAGGGTTGGTATTAAGTTGATTGTTTAAACTGATATGTCTGTGGATGCACCAGGATGACTGATAAATATTCAGGGTAGCAAGTCAATTATAAATAAATCAATACATAATCAAAAGAGAATGTGGATGGATGGTCTGAGATATGAATAATATCCTTGTAGTGCAATCCTATGACAAAATATTGGTCTGGTTGAGTAATATTTATTGAGAGACTGGTATATCTTTTGAACTTTTTTCTATACAATTTTCTGCAATCAAATACACTATTGAACACAACCATGGATTCAGAAACAGAACCAGATGCAGCTAAAGAGTCTACACCCAAGACACATTTTGCATTTAATTGCTTTGACATTGCTGATAGACTCAGAAAAGCCAATTCTGTGTTTGATAAAGACCATGAATTGTTGTGTGAGGATGCTCAAGATCTTAAAAAATATTTTTTGTAATTAGAAAAATTGATTTCACACGATCGAAGGGTTTGGTGGGAGATTACTACGCTTGAGAATTATCAGTTGACTAAGCGCATACCCAGAGGGTTGCGCATGAAAAAGACCACTACTTTTGGCTTTGAGAGCGATGAGTTTGAGAGACAGTGGAGACAGATCTTGGATGACTGTTCTCTCAGACTAATTGACCTTATCATCTCACATAGACAAATAGAGTAAATACTAGCTAAAAAAGAGGTGCAGAAACTCCAGGATAGACTATCTGAATTTACACACATGACTGAGTTTACTGAATTTGATGAAAAACTAGCTGCCAATATTACCAAATTTGAAAAAAATCTGATGCAAGCTAAACAGATCAAATATGACAGAGATAGACTTGATTACGAACCGCAATATGCAATACGGAGAAACGCGTAGAGTGAGGCTGATGAGAAAAACTCCCACAGGATCGGCGTCCCCCAGAGCAGATGATGTCACTTCCGGTTTCCGGTTAGGGTGAGACGCACCGGTGACACGCACGCCTGCCGAGGCAGAGGGGGGACAGAGAACAGCTCATTCATTGCTGAGATCCAACCTGTGTGATCTAAACGCTTGTTAACTTTTAAAACCATGTGAGTGTATTGCACATATACTTACTTTTAAAGATATTTTGTACAGTCTGCACTATGTCCGTTTTATTATTCACTTAAGGTCTCCAGCACTTACCATTCCACTTACCTGTCTGACGGTCCAACGGGCTGACACACATAAAGAAACCTTTATGGGAACATTGCTCACTCTACACTTGTGAGTATCCAGCACACTGCACCTTGATATTTATCACATATCAATCACAATACTGCACCATCAGGGAATTTTCTTCTGTTTTTTTACATGACATTGCGCTTCCTGATGCTCATTTCATGATTGCAATGTATAATCCTTGTTATCTGACAATCACATTTAACTTATCCCCTGTTACCACACCAATTTTCCCCTTTTCCCCAACTAATCCACCCTCTTTCCCTTTTGTCTAAATAGAATATACCATATCTCAATATTTTGTCATAGGATTGCACTACAAGGATATTATTCATATCTCAGACCATCCATCCACATTGTCTTTTGATTACTGTATGTATTGATTTATTTATAATTGACTTGCTACCCTGAATATTTATCAGTCATCCTGGTGCATCCACAGACATATCAGTTTAAACAATCAACTTAATACCAACCCTTTCCAGCTGTGTGTTAATAGAACAGGAGGGGCTATATATACCTGATACTCATTCAGTCCCCACTATCCCCCTTGAGAAAGGGCACTAAGGTGCCTGAAACGCGTAGGGTTGTTATGTATTAGTTTTTTTGTTTGTCCTATTTTCTTTTTTATGTAGTCTTTATTAAACGTTTTTAGTCCTCCACTTGGTGAGCTGTTGGTGCATTTTTTTGGGCTTCTGCGATTCAACTTTCCAATCATCATTTTTTACATTTCTAATACTAGTTGAAGTGGGACAGATTACAAAAATCATTACAAATTGAAACAGAATGGTTTACTGAATTGAATACAAAATCTCAATTAAAAGATCTATCCATATTTATTAAGTGCGCTTAGGTTGGAGGTATTTTCCAGCTCATTAACTTGAATGGGCTATGAGATGCACATTTGTAAACATGTCCCTCAATGTGTTATTTTCTATACACATACGTCTGAAGTGTGTGCTTTCATATCATTTATCTATCCACTGCCTTTCTACAGTAGTTATTCGAATTCTTTAGGATACAGTAGGTACTGTATTTACCTCATGCTTCTATTTTAATTAAATGATTGATAATATAGTATTAGAAAATTCTAAGCTCCTCAACCTGAAGAACAAGGAGGCATGGACATTAAGGTTGTTAGTCAATTATGTTTTAAGCCACGATGAATAAAAAAAGTGATATTTGTACACTATCTTATTTTCTCCTTCAAGAATGCTAGTCAAGAATGACAATAGTTTGTGGTTCACGTGTGAGGTATTATATTTTCATTAAAGCATTTTTATAACAATTATTATACAATAAGAGATACATATCAGCAGCTGCCCATATAATATGTAGAATCAGCAGTGTTTTCATAGCATAAAGATATAGACGTAAAACGTTTTGTTCAAAGGATATTTAAAATATATATATCACAATTCAAGTGTTCTTAAAATACATTACTAAGATTTTGAAAACAGAAGGGAGACAGCATTCCTGTTAAATAAACATATACTATATAAATAAAACTGTTAATGTATACAGAATGTTGCATAAACCAATGTTCTTATATTACTAGGGATATATAAAACAATGAATTCATCATCTTATACTATGAAGACACACTAAAGCTGGTGTGTTAAGCTTCCCTTGCTATGCTAATGAGAAACCCCTATGACATATAGCTTGGGGGGGGAGGGGGGGAGGAGTGGGGGAGGGAGAATGAAGTCAGGGTGCAACCTCTCACCCCCTCCCTTGGTTCTTAGGTTGTTGTATTGCTGGGAGCTACAGTATCGGCAGAGTCTCTTTTTGTCAGGAAAGAAAGTTTTAGGTCTTATCCAATTGGTTTGGACAGGAATTGCTAGGCAGGTGGTGCTGATTGGTCAACTGCGTGGGCACGAGACATGTACTGTAGTCGGCTTTGGTCATCTCACTACCAGTAACTGTCATCCTTGAGCTATTCTGTCAATTCCATCCTTACTGCCCAATGTTATGTTTACATTTTATTAAATATCTTTGTTCATTAAAAAAATATTTCTGGAAACCAAAATTGTATGTACAGTATTATCATTGTCACAGAGCAGCAGTATTGTCTGGTTAAAATTAGCTATTTAAAGTGGTTTCATGATGGTATTTTGAAGTAATGGGTTTATTTTACAGCTAGGGTCCTGGCAGAGGGATCAGGGGCAGATGGTGTTCGTTGTTATCTCTGGAAGGTGAGAGGTTAGGTTTACAAGGAATGTTTATGGTTTGATCTGTATTTATTATGATTCAATATTTCTGCATTACTTTAATAAATCTGTGCTTTGGCCTTATCACTATTTTCATAGTTTGTGTTTATTTATTATTTAAAATACTGTAGTGCCGACAATTATTCTAACACAAAAATACCCAGGTGCATGCTGGGTACATGCTGGGTATGTGCTGGGTACATTCTGCAACATTTCACACATTTCTGCAGACAGACTAATGGCCCATCGGATTAACAGCGGGGGTCCCTGGCAGTCCCATTCAAACTGAATGGGACTGCCAGGAACCCCTGCTGTGTTAATCCGATGGTCCATTAGCCTCTGCAGAAATGTCACTGAAATGTACCCAGCATGTAAACTGGCTAGTTTAAGGCAAGTTTAAGGCCAGTTTTAGAATACCCGTTGGCTCGTCTGTATAGTCAGGGTTTGACAAATTACCCAAAAACCTACTCGCCAACCAAATAAGCTACTCGCCACCTAGTCCCGCCCCCACTTAAAAAAATGGGATACATTTCCAATAAGAACTAATAAACTGTTATGTCAAAAACAAATGTTATTTATTGTATTACATCTATACTTTACTACAATTAGTCCTTGTTACAGTACATATATAACAGGGTATGTCCCATCTTACCTGTTTTTCCCTCACATAGGATAACTACTATGTAAGACCTGATCAGTCCAGGCAGTAGTGGCTTAATCTATGGTCAGTGAGCCCCCCTTGCCTGTCCTGTAAGAGGAAGGAAGGTGGTGTCTCATGGCCTGTGTACAGCCCCTTGATGGTGGGTACAGTTCATGAGCCCGACCCTTCTAGATTTTTCTGGGGAGGATCTAAAAAGTAGGAGTTGCCCTCTACCCTCCAAGGGAAGAGGAAGCAAAGGAGCGGAGCTCTGTTCCAAGAGAGAATGCAGTCTGACTCTTCTCCCTAAAAGGGGAGAAAGAGGGCTATGAGCCTTCCCCATTGAGGGGCAAGCATGCAGTTCTAAGCCTACTGGCTTAGTCCCCATCCACACTAGAATGCCCCAAGAGATGGAGCAAACACCATCCAGATGTCCCAGTCTGCAGAGACCATGCTATGCCAAGAAAGGAGGAGAGAAAATAAAGGTTATGATTCATCAGACTTCTGTCTGGGTGTTGGTTACTGGGCAGAAGGGAAAAGTTGTGCCTCCTTTGTGGTGAGGTCTCTTATATTCCTGTGACAGCCGCTTTGTGGTTTCTGGGGGTCTGGAGAGGTATTTCTACTCTTACCCGGTCCACACTCAGGAGCTTGTGTACGGAGGCTACAAAGGTTCAAATTAAAATGCATTTAACCAATAAATTGGTTTCTTCAGTGGTATGTTAGGTTCTCAAATGGTTTCACTTAAATACCCCTAATCTGCCTTCTGATAGGTCAAGTAATTAATAGAAAATCAGATCTAATTCAAAACATATACAATCCAATAAATGTACTGAATAAAGAGAACTGAGGAACAAGTGGGGACATTCACAAATTTTAAACGGGAAAGCAACTCTAAAGATAGTCTCGTTGCTGATCAAACTTATATGAAAATTCAATACATTAAAACACCACATTTCATAAAAGGAACTATATTTCCTATAACCTAAAAAGGTCCTGTATAGTAGGATACATATTTTGTTTATTTTCAATTCTACAGATATTTCATAATCCTTATTAATTTTTTTAATTAATTTAAAACTGGTTAAAAAAACTGTATAAAACCAATTTGAAGAATGAGGATAAACGATATTGCTCGTACTAAATAGTCTATCTAACTGAGCTCCATCTCCATATGTCTGGACAGAGTATAAGTAATTGCTTCACACCCTTGTTGATGCATGTGTGTAATAATAATATATATTGAGTGCGCGTGGTTTAAAAAATCAAAATATGTCACAAAGTGTGCTAAAAAGTCTCTCTGCTGCTCCTCACTCTCCCGTGATCAGCGGGGCAACCAACCGAAATATACACATATAGCGAGGGCACATAAAAGAAAAAGAAACACACTATTAGTATAAATGTAAACGTTATTAATATTTATAAATCGCAAAAAGTAAAATTTACATAAAATTGGATCACAATATATCCAAACATCACTGGGGGAGCTGAAGGGAGGGGTGAAGGAGGGGGTAGGGACCAACACTGAGGCAACATCTCGACTGAACAAACCAAAAAGTCAACATTGCAAGAATTCACCAATACTTGACTCTGCATACGCCTCACACATACACCAAGCTCTCCCCTTATTTTTCTTTCGGCTATGAACTCTAATAGGTTGCAATACTGTATACACAGTATATACATTTCCAGGTCAGCCTAGCTTAACTGCTGATAAAAGTCTAGGAATTTGCTCCAATTTCCACCTCTCTTGCTAGCGTTGTCCCTGTATTCTGGCTTCCACTTTTGTTGTTGATCATGATTCAGTCTGCCTTTTTGTGCATGCTTGACCTCCTATCCTATTGTATTTTCAATATGGCTTCATTCATTACATGACAAGTCTTGTGCATGTATCCACTTCTGCCACCCTCATCTAGGTGTAGTGCTTTAACACTAGATTTGGCAAGGTCACCAAATGAAATTGGCCAAACCATTACAAGCTAATACATGCAAAAAACCCACATCTTTTGTAATATTAAAGCAGCAACACGTGAAATCTTATGTTTTTTTTTTTTTTTTAAAATATATCAGTTCTGTGGTCTTAGATAATTGTAACTGTTTTTTTTTATTCCAACTCTTAATGCCATTATGAATGAATCTGAATAATTGAGCATCCTTTGATTTTCAAATAAGGTTTTAGCCCACATTGCCAGCAGTGCAAGTGCTTTGTAACACTTTCTGGTTTGTGATGATTTGTTGCCAATGTACACAGTAGTTTGAGATGCAAACTGTAACATTAGACAATGTTACATTGGTAATATAAGAATACAATGTACATTGTACATTGCTGCTGAATTTCTCCTTTTTAAAATTATGTTTATATGTAAATCATGTGGCAATGTATAATTCTGCATTCTTACCTAAGATGGCAATCGTTTGGTGCTCCTGTTATAAATCTGTCAAAATCCTGATTGTGTTCCTAACATAATGGCTGCTTCAGTCAGTGTAACTCAGTAGCTCCAATGTCTCCTTATATTACTAAGCTAACAGTATCTATTGTTACAGTGTTACAGCTCAAACTGCTGGGAACATTGGTATTTGCATTTCCCAAACAGGAAAGTGTTGCAAAGATCTTGCACTTCTTGGGAGATTGGTTAAAACCTGCTATAGAAATCAAAAAGTAAAATAAAAAAGGGGCGCATGTATAGCAAGTAAATCAAATGTACTGTATATTGAGAGCAAAAATAGCCAATGACAATGTAGAAAAAAATAAACAAGAACTTGGCCTGAGCATAGAATTGCTGTGAAGCCCATTCTGGAGGGGTTGTCTTCCGCACTCAGCTTGCCGCTGACGTCTGTCTTGTGGTGCCTGGAGTGGGAGCCGATTCAGGAGCCGATGTATTGCCGCAATGTTGCATCCAGCTGGAGCGTTGTTCCTCTGGGCGGTTAGCTCAGAGGGGATAGTACTCTTCGCTGGAGCTACAGCTGGCGTCCTCCTTGTCCACTGGTGTTAGTCCTCAAATGCACCGGAAGTGACGTCGCGGGTGCCGGTATCCGTTTGCGTCATTTTGGAAGTACCATCGGGCTGTCAGCTTAGTTATAGATGAAACACATGCACCCAAAATGATTACTGGGGATCTGTACATGAGCTACAACTTTGCGTGAGAGAAGTCAATGTAATCAGCTAGTTCATAGAATCCAACACATTTCGGCATTGACTGTGCCTTCCTCAAAGAAGATATAGTGTAGTGTTGATCCACCATTTATACACATCGGAGAGGCGGTAACCTCAATCTTAATTTATTGATTGGTCAAAACATTTCAGTACGTTAATCCCTTGTGGTAAAAATGGTGATAACTAGAAACCTCAATGTGTAACATTTGGACAAACACTATTTCTGTAATTGCGGAATGGTTCATGTCATAAATAATGAAAATGTACATAACCAAAAATGTCAAATATAATGCATATTACAATACAATAATAAAAATTACTTTATTAAATTCTAAAATCTTATAATTAAAACAATTATGAACCTATAATGAACATAAAATATGTGGCTAAAACCAATAATGAATGAATATATTGTACTTGTATATTAAAAATACCATTACGTTTGTCGGTGTATAACAAAACAATAAGGGATGTATGCCCCATACTAAAAGTCACAATGACCCGCATACATAACCCAAAAGCGTGAGGTGATAAAACAATAAATTAATGTGGCCCTCCTCCTTCATCATGGAGAAGTACAGGACATATGAACAATGGAAATTGTAAATGTATTAACATTAAGTTAAGTGGGGGAATGAATGTAGTGTGTGGGGACTCTGGGAGAACCTAAGGGGAGAGTGGGGCCCAGGAGTTGTACTGAGTGTTGTAACCAGGATGAAAATGCAAGTTGGCACATAATACTGTGCGGCTTCCTATTGGCCCACGTGATGCTGGAGATTTAAAAAACAGTGGGATACCAGCACCCCCTACGAAGGTAAGTATCTCTGGAAGCAGAGGGTCCCAGAGTTGAAATTAAAGGGGCCCTCTGCTTCCAGAGTCCCCCTGCTTTAATACTCAGTAAAAAAAAATCAATGGCTTGGATTTCTTCTTTCAATGCATTCATTACTCCCATCATTAAAAATGCTACTTTCCCCATGAGTTTTGGAACGTGCTTTGACTCTTTGAATGGAGCGATGTTGTGAATTTCCCACCCGTTTAATGGGTGCAATTATGCCTGCTACTTCTGTATGTCCTAACAACAAGGGCAGTTGGAAGGTTAAATCAATTGAATGGGCACATACTATGAATGAGTATTGAGGAGGGAGCTGCAGATTCCATTTAAGATCTTTTCAAAGCAGGTGTTTTTCATTGACGTAACCGGGAATTGTTTATACAGTGTATGGCTGACTCAAGTTGGTAGTACCAAGGTTTATGGAGGTAGTTGAAGTGTGTAAAAGGGTAATGTGATGAAAATAAAGTAGGTAATGTAACGGGTATTCCCTCTATCCCAATCACAGATACCGTGTGTGTGGGTGGAAACCTATGTGTTACCAGGTGTGGTGCAGTACACCTGTCAGGCTCACAGGAGGTCTGAGCCTCCGCCAGTGAGAGCCTGGGGTGAATCCTCTGGAACGTTCTCGGTTTCAGCGCTTCCACCTGTGTAGGGTTCTAGGGATGTAGAAGGTTGCCTACACAGGACCCGCATATACAATAACCACATACACAGGAATGTATATAACCACTTTACTGTAACGCAGAATAATCACACACTTATATTACTAATACTTCCCCTAGAGAGTAACTCCACAATATAACTCAGTCCCAAGTGTCCTTCACTCCACTAGGAGTGTACCTACCCACCACCGTGTACCCCCACACCGTGTCCACAGCCTAACCCCTTTGTCCTGTGGTCAGCGCTGCCACTACACTGGCGACACACTTTATTCGAGCTCGGCTAGTCCCACGAATTCGGGTATACTCGGGTGTATTGAGGTTTGTGACTGTTTTCTGCCCGAGTGCATTGCGTTATTTTCCAGGCAGGGATTGAAGCATTTTATTCCCGCTGGCTGCAATACTGCACAGTATATATATATATATACTGCATTACAATTAATGAATTTATGCCATCTGGTAGACACGCGAAGCATTGCAGCCTATTAAATCCTAATCATTATCATTTAACAGATCAGCCGCCCGTCAGCCAGGCATGAACCATGGCTGGGAAGGCAAACGCAACGGGGCTTGTCTGAGGTGAGGAGCGGCGCATTCCAGGTATCTGCCAGGTACATACTGGGTATTTGCTCGAATAAAGTGTGTCGCAGCAGTATGTGTAATGATATTATGTATAGGATACGTTGGTGCACTTAGGAAGGTACCTGCCGAGCGCTCCTGCACTCAGGCCTGCAAGCAACTTCGAAAAGGATCTGTCTCTTGGTGATCCCGTCTGTCATCCAATGCTTCCTCGCACGAGGGTCCGCCAGGGGCGATCCCACCCTGGAGATAGTCTCTGTCTCTTTAGCACAGACTTGAGCCCAAGTCTCTTCATGGGAAGTGCAGCATCCGCTGTGTCCCTATCTAACACTAGTACTACTGTGACAGGTTCCCTAGCCTAGGGCCTGTCCCTGTAGCACCACAACTGGGGAGTTCAAGACCTATCTGGGGCCTAGGGGGTTACTGGCCTAATCCGTTCCGCTAGCTCTTCCCGGTCCTGACTGCTAACTAATACTCACAGCACCTGCAGCAACGCACTGCAACCTACTTGGTACCTGCAGCAAACGTGCTGCACACACACTGTGCCTTCTTGTCAGCCCTCACAGCACTGACAGCCATGACACTGACAAGACTGCACACCACACGCACCTAAGGGCAGGGTCCCTAACCTGGGGTCGTCCCTTATTAATTACCCACTAACCTAGTGGGGAGTTGGGGTCTGCCTGGGATATGGGGAACCTTACCTGGTGTAGGAGCCACTTGCTCCCTACACCCTTCCTTCCCCTTCCTGCTCCCAGCTCCAACTGCCATGCTCCTAAGCCCGTGAAATGTATCTATCTCCTGGGCTGAGAATCCTTGGCCCTCATTGGCCACTATGAGGCACCTGGTGTCTCCCTCCCTAAGCCTCATGGGACTTGTAGTCCCGGGAAGGCTGTCTCTGCATTGGGGCCACGTGCGCACTTGCCCTGCTCATGCGCGAGTCACTAATGGCCGCCGCAACTTCCTGGCTATTCCTGCGCATGTGCGATTCCACGTACGCTCGCGCAGCCGTCATGGCGGCCCCCGCTAGCCGGGCTGGCTCCGGCGGGACCTGCAACCGCTCGGCTTGCTACAGAGGGGGTCTCAGGGAGCCGGAGGACACCGGGGCTACAGTAACATCATCAAAAGAATGAGTTGCTTCCAACATTACTTTTTGCATATCAAAGAAAGAAGAAGTTATTGTGCTTTAAAATGCTTTATTGCAAATTTGAAAAAAAAAAATTGTTTTCATTATTTTCCCTGTATCTGTTGGTGGTAATGATACTGTATCCTGTTCAATGATGGAGGGGAATAAACAAGCCAGCACCCTGTTGCAGCCATCCCTCCAACACTTCTAAGGATTTCAAGGCTGTACCTCTTTTACAACTCTGATTTTGTAATCCTTTGCCATTTAATACGGCTGCAAAAAGTAATTTATGCGAATAGTATTTTTGTAAATATTTTTTAATATAATAAAAATGTTAGATTTTGCATTACATAATTATGTGTCATCTGAAATTGCAGATATTATATATTTGAATTCAGCAAAATACCTCTTACCATGCTTACTGGAAAAAAGGGTTGGCTACAGTAAATTTAGTCTTAACAGTACATCATAGAAATAGACAAAATATTTATGCATATATTATGCAAATAAAAATTACATTACAAAGCAGGTACAAGGTTGACACAAAAGATAGAATAGTTTCCATCATTTGAAGGCAATTCACAATCGTTTTGAGGAACTGGGTGTGTGTTTAAGGCCATTAGTTCTAGATTAATGTATTGTATTTGACACAAAGTAGCACACAACTGTGTGTAATGTTGTAAAAACTGTACATGCAAAAACATTGTACTATTATATATGAACAAGCATATATACTTACTGTATTTGGGTACTTTAGTAAACATAGTTTTTGTGTACAGAGTTACATGGACGTGCATTTTCCAAACTTGTCTTTGAATCTCCTTAGAGCTGCAGAATCCTGTATCACACATGCAGAGCAATGCAAAACAGGCTCTTTAGCACTTTAGTATCTAATCATGTATTTCCATCTGCTCACTCCCTACGGCATTACTGTGATTAGGTGCTAACAATAAACCCCAATATGTTGAGCTATTATCCCTTTGACAGACATATCTAGACTCCATGCACCATATTCTAACCATACAGAAATTATGATATTTGACTATTTTTGTCACAGTAAAAAAAACAACAAAATAACAGCCAATGGGCATGTAGATAACTGACTTCAATAGTCTTCTCCTAAATAGATATCAGCATTTTTATTTGCTAATTTTGAATGTTGAGTAGAACCTAATTGCGCTTGGAGGAAGAATAAAGTATTCAGGGAAAATAATTTCTTTAAAACAAATTCACACCTTTCAATGTTTCCCTGTGCAAGCTTTTTTTATAGATATTTTGCATCTGTCATATGAGGACTAATTGATAAGTGCTTGAACGAAGCATTTTTTTTCTTCCTTGAAAAAGTGGTGTGCATGCACTTGACATTACCTTCTCTTTCAGTTTGTCTACGAGATCTTTTAAAGGGATATTGCTCTTTTTGTGGCTATATTGCTAGTTAGAAGACATTGGATTTTATATCATTTAAAACTCTTTTTTTTAAGAATAGTTACAAAAGTATTGAAGTTTAAAAATTAGTAACATGTAAACATTGACACAAAGGAATTGCATTCCCATAGAAGTATATCTCAATCAGGGAGAACAATACACGTAGTTTGGATTAAAAGTGTGATTTGTGCTTTCCCCAATAAAAATGAACTTTCACAAAAATAAGACTCAAAGAGGAAATAGTTTTTTTTTATCCTGCTGAGTTTTCAAAATCTTTCTAGTTTCTCATAAATCCATATTTACAGTTTTGGTCTGTAAACAGTATCCTTTAGATCCAAAAAAACCTTTAATATTCCACACAGAAGAGCAGTCTTGTTAAGAGTCCTTTCTTAGTGCACCTTGACTTGGGAAGCTGACTTGGCAGTATGTAAGCTTCTGGGACAAGTTGGAAGTACTGTACTCTAGGGCAGTCAGATCTGAGTCTGTAAAAGGTGACTTGTAGGTGTATACGGAGGTGGCGCAGGAAATGGCTTGAATCCTCTGGATCTCATGTATAAGAGAAACTGGTCTGGGATCTCAGCTAAGACATCCTTGGCAAGCCGCGCCATGCTTAGTATGTGATTTCCACTCCTGTCGATGTAATCCCGGAAAGGAACAAACTACAGTCAGAAGAGATGAAGCACAATTTATTAGTATCATTGAACCAAGTTAATGAATTCCCTAAATTATACATTGTGGGCAGGCACATATGAAAGTCTGTTTCTCTGAAGATAGAGGTGGCTCAGGTAAATTGACATCAGGATTCATATTTACAAAGCAGTGCTTTTTCAAAAGACACATTCCGGCGCTTGAAAACACCTTATGGTCCATACAAGTGAATGGGCTGCCAGGTGTCTTCCAGCACAGGTGTCTTATGGTATACTGCTTTGAAAATATGCCCCTAAATCTCCTGTTTGAGCTCAGTTCATATTTCTTTGTTCTTGAAACCAACATAAAAAATATACACAACATGTACACACACTTTCATCACCAATTACTGCACCTCTCTTTTTCAGTGGAAGTGTAACACCTTCAGTGCTGGTGTTACCAGCAAAAAATATTAGGTTGTCTATTGTTGCACTTAATTTATTTAAGCTTGCATTTCCATTCTCAACTGCTTCAGTGTAGAATTGCTTCATAATACATTGCTGTGACTAGGCAACACATTTCTTTGCTTTTCATAGTGTTAAAGATCTTTGTGCAACATTACAGTCTGCTGAAATCCAATTACCAGTAGAGTAATTGAAGAATAATTGAGGTTTATGGATTTTGGAACATTCATTATTTCAAGTGATGATTTTTTTTATTAGACGGTTAAGCTAAGCAGTATGTAAGGTAATAGGGCAGCTGTATTGTTATTCATTAAAGTGACCTCGCTATAATAAGATATTACATATAACAACTGCTACTGAGAAGGAGAATAAGTTGAAAAGTTACTAAATGGTTGCAAGCAGAAAACATACATTAAAAGACTTCCATTCGATACAATTCCAGATTTACTACAGGTAACCATGTGAGCAAAGTAAGTGTTTGAATAATAGCATTTCAGAAGACATGGGGGAATATATATATATATATATATCAAGTGTAGCAAACTGGAGCACTGTTCCAAAAAAGGCGAACATTGTTTAATTATTTACTCTGCGTCAATGTATTAAGATGCTTTGCTCCCTTTTTTGTATCCCAGTTTCCTCTACTAGCGCCATTAGCATTTTGGGGAGCGGTTATAGGGGGAATTAAGAGAGGGAAGAGTCAGCGCAATATTATGAGATGCAGCAAAGGTTGTGCCTATAACGGTTGCAGTTGGTGTAATCCTCTGCTCCTAAATGATTTGCTCCAAATGTAAGAAGCAAGATTAGGAACATTCATACATAGGTCACTGCTTGAAGCAAATTGCACCATTTTTATCAAGATCGCCCACTGTTTACTTGTGCCCCATGGCACTTATATGTGATGGCCGTCTCTTTGCTGCTGCTGCCTTCCTTCTCCATTCGAATCCCAGTGTCAAATTACGCTGCGGACGTCACCAACGAGACGGCGCACAGCGCCATGTTGCCATGGTAACGCAACGTCATGATGTTGCTACGGGATGTTGTGTGACCTAACGTTGGTAACATCTGCAGTGTCATTTGACGCTGGGATTCGAATGGAGAATGAGGGCAGCAGCAAGGAGGCCGCCACCCCATGTAAGTGCATTCCAATCAGGACCGAGAGTCATGGGCGTCCGCAGGAGGGGGCAAGGGGGGGGGCAAGGAGGGGGGCAAGCCTCCCCTGGATTACTCACAGTCCCGGACTGTTTTTGGCGTTTATGGCGCCGTACAGTACGTTAACGGCGCTATAAACGCCAAAAACAGACTCCGTGAGGACCGGGACGGAGGTGGGTGGGTGCCCCTGGCGCCGCGGGAGGCAGCTAGTGGTAGGCTAGCCTACACTGCTACGCAGGAGAAAGCGCAGCGCACTGTCATTGGTAGCACTCGGGAGTGAGGCGGCTCTCATTGGTAGCACTAGCTACCAATGAGAGCCGCCTCTCTCCCAAGTTGGGACCAATCTGTGCCGCGGCCGGGCCCGCCATTGCGCTGCGGCGGCGCTGGTGCCAACAAGTCCACTCATCATTGGTAGCTGAGCGCTACCAATGAGTGAGTCGCCGTCATCCCTTGATGACCCAGTCCCTGAGTCAGACCAATCACCTCCACATTCATCACGCGGCTCCCGCCCATCATGCTCCCTCCTCCTCTAACTCATCGTCAATTTGCACAGGCTCACAGTTCAGAGAGTCTGCTGAAGAGTGAAGACGCAGGCAGCAGCACTCTTTCTGCGCACTAGGCCCCGGCGGCCCCGGCACTCTGCAGAGTAGACTGCAATTACCCGTAGTTCTGAAATCTGAATCCAATAATCCACAGACCACAGTAGTTTTGCTGCCTCAGGGGGCAGGAGGTAGCATTTGGAATTGGCAACAATTTGAAAATTAGGGTACAAAGACAACACAACGTTTCGCTGGGTGCCAGTGCCACCACATACATCATGGTGGCTATTTATAAAGCTGAGCTGAATAGAGTGTGAGAGATTCTGAGAGAATGGAGAAATATTATGGAAAATGCAAGACAGGGGCAGGGTGAGAGTGAGAGAGCAGCGAGAGAGAGTAAAAGTAAAATAGATACAGCAAAAGAAAGACAAAGGAGCTACTATGGATGGAAAAAGAAAGATGGGGAGAGAGAGGGAGCCCATGATAGAAAAAACCCTGCGCTGTGTCTTGTGTGTTGTTGAAAAAACAAGGAGAAGCAGACAGTGAAAAACGAGGGAAAGCAAGCAAGCACTCAGAAAAACGGGGGAGCGGAAGATGTGGGATTATATCTGGTGAATGATGTGGATGCCATCCAATGCTAAGGCAAGTGCTGTGAGGTTATAACTGGTGCTGTGTGGCAAGTGTTTTGGGTGTAATCTGCTGCTGTGGGTGCAATCTAGTGCTGTGGCAAGTGAAATCTGGCACTACAGTATATATATATTGTGTGTGAGTACAGTCATACTAATAAGTGCTCCCACATAGCTCGTAGGTCGCAGCACGCCCCGTTCCGCAGCGGATGGGAGGGACCCAATGATAAAGCATGCCACCAAGGAGAAACCCTATTGGGTGAGGGTTAAATAAAGAAAACATTCTGTTTTCCTTGCTTTTTTGAAAAAGAGTTGGTTTTGCAGTACGTGATAGATGAGAGCACTGCAAGCGATCTGACTGCAGAACCCTGGAGTTGATCAGGCCGTCCGTCCCTGCTTTCCCGTGTGTTCCGGTGTCTGAGTGGTAACAGCTGTCATTGTCATAATCAATGCCCGTTATTCATATATCTGATGTACGCAGAACCTTGAATCATTTTTAATATATAAATTGTTTATACACATTTCACGATGAGCGTTGCGCGCTGTTTTCTGTTTTGTTTTGTCTAGAATATCAGGGTCTTGGTAAAGGAAAGGACAGTGTTCTAGGAGGAGAGTATGAATTTATTGTGGAGGAAATTGGCTTTAGAGCGTTTTTTTCTCCAGAAACTTTCAGCAGTACGTGGAGGTAGCGGGTAAAGTTTGTGTGCCATAGTCATGGCTTAAGTTGTTGGGGGCCACATGTGGTGGCAGGAGCTTTCTTGTCAAGGGCTGATAAAAGTGTGCTGTTGCAAAGAGAGGTTGCTAAGTCTGGACAGGAAAAGGGTAGAGATTGGATGAAGGAGAACTTGTACAGATGTTGAAAATTGGATGTAGGTTTCTGTACTGTATGTGCACCTGGATGTAGGTGTCGTGGAGGGTGCAGAGGGTAGAGTGAGGGTAAAAGTTAGGAGGTGGTCATCAGAGAGAGGGAAGGGTGTTAGAGGAGATAGAGACTGATCAGAAATGGGAGAAAACCAGGTCAAGGGAGTGTCCATTGCAGTGAGCAGGAGAGATGGTCCAGTGGGAGAGACAAAAAGAGGAGGTTAAGGAGAGAAAGCAGGTGGCTGTTTGGCATTAGGATTGTCCATAAGTATGTTAAAGTTTCCCAAGATGACAGCAGAAGTGTCAAAAGAGAGGCAGTGAGGAAGCCAAGTGGCAAAGTTGTCAGCAAAATGAGAGGTTGGGTTCAGGGGGGTGCGATAGTGAGAGCAACATGGAGGGAAATGGGGGAGAAGAGATGGACATCATGAACTTCGAAGGGTAAGAAGGATAGTGAGGGAAAAAGAGATATGGTGTGAAATGTGCAGTGTGGGGAGAGTAGGATGCCTATTCTTCATCCCTGTGTAATCCATGGTCTAGGGGTGTGGCTATGGGAAACACAAACATAGGGGAGAGCAGCAGGGGATGCGGTGTCTGAGGGGGTGAGCCAGATTCCTGTAATAGCTACGAGGTTGAGATAGTTGGAAATAAGTAAGTCGTGGATAATTGCAATTTTATTGCAGACCGATTGTGCATTTCATAGGGCACAGGAAAAAGGAAGAAAGAGGCGAAACTGCTCAAGACGAGGCAGTTAATTTAGAGGGTTATTCCTTTTTTTGGAAGGATCGAGCACATAGAAGCGGTGGTGGAGTACGTTTATATGTTAAACTGGATCTAAATCGTATAATAAGGAAATATGTTTATGAAGGGAATTATGAAAATATAGAGACCTTGTGGATAGAAATAAGCAGTGGAGGTAAAAGTACAAAGAAAATGTTTATAGCGATATGCTATAAACCACCACATATCTGTGAGATAGAGGTAGCCAAAATACTTTTGCAAATAAATAAGGCATTAAAACTGGGAGATATTTGCATTATGGGTGATTTTAATTATCCAGACATAGACTGGGGCAATGAGATTAGCATTATAACAAAGGAAACAGGTTTTCAGCGCTGCTTAAAGACAATTACATGACCCACATTATTGAGGAACCAGGAGAGGGGTAATACTGGATTTGGTCATATCAAACAATGTAGAAGTCATAACAAATATTCAAGTACAGGAACATTTGGGTAACAGTGATCATAACATGGTCTCATTTGAAATAAATGATCAAAAACTATATTACATAGGTTCAACAAAGACTTAAAACTTTAGAAAGGCAGATTTTAATAAAGTGAGTATTAATCTACAAGAAATCGGGTGGGGCGATATGTTTGCAGTGAAAAATGTGGATGATAAATGGGCAGTATTTAAAACATTAATAGAAAAGCACACTTATCACTGTATACCCTTGGGTAATAAATATAAAAGACATAAGTCTAAACCAATTTTGCTAAATAAACAGGTAGGGCAGGAAATGGAAAAGAAGAGGCAGACATTTACTGTACATTTATAAAGCCAGAAGGGACAGAGGCAGCATATCAGAATTATAAGGAATGTAATAAAAGTTGGAAAAGGGCAATCAAATTAGCAAAATTGGATAATGAAAAAAGGATTGCAATAGAAAGTAAGAGCAACCCTAAAAAGTTATTTAAGTACATTAATAACAAATATTAGAAAAGAAAATATAGGAGCCTTTCAGTGTGAGATGGGCAGGCACATTATTGGAGATAAGGAAAAAGCAGAGGTATCAAACAAATTATTTACCCCTCTGTATTTACCAGGGAAAACTCAATTGCATTAGTAGTGCCGCAAGAGGAATCCAGAACCTCAATATTAACGAACAATTAGTTAACTGAGGAAAAAGTTCATAGGTGGCTTGATAAAATTAAGGTAAATAAGATACCTGACCCCATTGGCATACATCAAAGAGTTCTTAAGGAGTTAAGTTCAGTAATAGCCACACCATTACATTTAATATTCAAGGACTCCCTTTTCACAGTCTCAGTACCACAAGATTGGCGGAAAGCAGACTTGGTGCCTATATTTAAAAAGGGACCTAGATCCCAACTGGGGAATTACAGACCTGTAAGCCTGACATCAATAGTGGGGAAGCTACTTGAAGGTTTAGTACAGGATAAAATTCAGGAATACCTAATGGAAAACACAATTATTAGTAACAGTCAGCATTGACTTATGAAGGATAGGTCAAGCCAAACTAACCTTATTAGTTTCTTTGAAGAGGTAAGTAGGAATTTAGACTACGGTAATGCTGTTGATGTGGTCTACTTAGATTGTTTCCCGAAACACGTCAGAGTGTTTTTGTTCCCCTCATTCACCATGGAATAAAGTTTTTTTACTATTCTTGCTGGTTTGTAGCCCCTGTTTTTCCACACACAGCTGTGCTCTGCCCTAGACCTTCTGGACCGTCTCTCCTTAGATTTGTAAAGGCTTTTGATATTGTTCCACACAAGAGGATAGTGTACAAAATAAATAAAATTGGACTATGTCAAAATATTTGCACCTTTATTGAAAACTGGTTGAAGGACTGACAGAGAGTTGTAATAAATGGAACTTTTTCAGGTTGGGCTAAAGTTGTGAGGATCGGTACTAGAAACCCTGCTTGTTAACGTGTTTATTAATGACCTTGAGGTAGGCACAGAGAGCAAAGTCTCCATCTTTGCTGATTACACTAAATTGTTTAAGGTAGTAGAAATGAGCAGGATGTCATTTCTCTCCAGAAGGACTTGGATAGACTGGAAACTTGGGCAGATAAATGGCAGATGAGGTTTAATACAGATAAATGTAATGTTATGCATTTGGGAAGCAAGAATAAACAGGCGACTTACAAATGAAATGGGGATAAATTAGAAGAATCCATGATGGAGAAGGATTTAGGAGTGCTGGTAGACATCAGGCTTAGCAATAGAGCCCAAAGTCATGCAGTAGCTGCAGAGGCAAACAAGATCTTATCTTGCATTAAACGGGGAATGGATGGAAGGGAAGTAAACATTCTTATGCCCATTTATAAAGCATTTGCAAGACCACACCATGAATATGGAGTACAATTTCGGACACCACTCCATAGAAAACACATTATGGAACTAGAAAAAGTCCAGAGAAGAGCCACCAAATTAATACAGGGGATGGATAATCTGATTTATGAGGAAAGGCAAGCTAAATTTGATTTGTTTACAATAGAAAAGAGGTGTCTAAGAAGGGATATGATAACTATATACAAATATATTCAAGGACAATACAAGGAACTTTCAAAATAACTATTCATCCCAAGGACCGTATAAACGACACAGGGTCACATCTTAAGGTTGGAGGAAATGATATTTTACCAGCAATAAAGGAAAGGGTTCCTTACAGTAAGGGCAGTTAAAATGTGGAAATCATAACCCATGCAGACTGTGATGACAGATACAATAGATATCTTCAAAACAAGGTTGGACATCTCTTTAGAAAGGAAAAGTATACAGGAATATGCCAAATAAGTAAACATGGGAAGAATGTTGATCCAGGGAGTAATCTGATTGCCAATTTTGGAGTCAGGAAGGAATTTATTTTCCCCCCGAATGAGTATCATTAGATGATATTTGACTCGGGTTTTTTGTTTGCCTTCCTCTGGATCAATATACGGTAAGTGCAAATGCTGTGTAGGATAAAGTATCTTTCGTCTAAATTTAGCATACTGAATTTGATGGACTTTCGTCCTTTTTCAACCTCTACTGTGTAACTATGAGATGGGGATGAGGTTGGAGTGATTCGCAGTGTGTGATCAAAAGGAGACTTTGTGGTAGGGTGTGGGACATGAGAGGATTGATATTTGTATAGGGCCAGTACTAGGGGGTGCTGTATGTCACCACAGACTAGGAGTAATAGATGTAACCACAGAGTAGGAGTAATAGTAAGGAGAGGGAGAGAGAGTAGGAGAGAGAGTTTGCTGAATTTTGAAATGAGAGATATGACAGTAGAAAATGGGAAATTGGGAAATAGGGTTTAGAGTGTGGGAGTTAAGGGTAGAGGTAGAAGTGCAAATGAGAGAGCGGAGGTAAATAAGGGAGAGCATGGTAGCAGTAGTCCAAAGATGAGATTAAGTTGAAATCCTTATTTAACATGATACTGTTTTTCCAGTTCAGGGAGTTGGCAGGTGCAATGTAAAAACAACAGCAAATGGCAGCAAACACCATGCACACTTTGGCCAAAGGTGTGCTTCCTCAGGCAGGGCCAGGATGTTAAAAGAGAGAGAGATTGCAGATGGAATGAGATTAAGCTGTGCTGGAATTCTCCTTCAATATCCAGATAGCAATAAACCTTCTAGCTGGGAGGATGATGATATCCAGATGTCTGTGAGTCCTTCCTGGGCCTTTGTACAGTGGTCATCTGGTCCCGTGCAGAGGGTATGCAGAACGTTAGGACTATTGTCTCAGGGCATGCTGTCTGAGGCAGGGCTAGGGTGTTATGAGAGAGAGCTGGAGATTGAAAGTTGCTTATCATGTTTCTTACATTAGATAAAGATGTCCTAAAGTATGTGCAGAGTTAATGTCAATATTTTAGTTATGAATAGTGATTATTTACTTTTTTGTAACCTTTTTACTGCTTGAAGTCTGGCAAGTGACACAAGACTTTCAGAGTAGAAACCATGTGATTGGCTTGGGTTGTAATCACATTGAGGCGCCTGAACCTGATGATGTGACCGGAAGTGGAAGGTTCTCCACTTCTGTTGAGATTGAGTTCGCAGGGAAAGTTTTCACTCCTAGAAAATGAGCAACTACCTTGTGACGTTCCCAGGACATCATAAGGGCCCCTGGCGTACCGACCCCTGTGACGTCCTGAGAATTTCATAAGGTTTACACATGTGATTTTGGCCACAATGATATCAGTTTATTACATAGTATCCTTTAGATTCATGTTGCCAAGTGAGAGTTGGTGGCTTAAATGATGCATGCTGACAGGTACAAGCGCTCACTGCTCACAGAAGAGATAATGTAATAAGTTTCTAATTGCCATAGTTTGTTAGAATTTACTAACTTTTGTAAATCTTGTGGTGTAAAAATTAAATACAGTAAGTGCAGAGTAAAGGAGAAGAGGAATTAACATTGTCATACATACTCTACCCACTGCCATTGCAGCTGCATTCTGTTGTAATGCACCCTGTTACATTATAGACTACGGTTGAAATAGTCAGATCATATTTATAATTAATATGCATGAATTCTTCTGAATAAATGTGAATGGAAATTATATTAATTGAAAGTGATAAGATGGAAGTTCAGCTTCTATTGCTTAAAAGACATGCAAGTTGCTAATAATGTGTTCTTCTGTTCTTCTCCAAGTAATTTCTACAACAGTTTGTTAAACTGTGAGTATATACAACTAGTATCTTTCAAATAGCCATCTGTATGTAATATTTGATAAGTCATTTTTCATATACCTCTTGCTGTCACACTCCTCTGAATTACATTCATGAATGTTCTTTATATGACCATGGTTGTGATATTGCATGCTAGATAGAAATGTCTTGGATGTTTTAAGATCTTGTTTGAAAATATGAGATCAGAGACTCCCATGCCTACTGTTCTATAGATCTATTCATTTGATTTTGAAAGTATTGACTAGGTTCCCACGGTAGTACTTTACAGTATGTGTAGATTGTTCTAAGTGTGTAATCTTATGTACCTGGAGCCATCACGGTGTGTTTTATATCAGTTCAGAATGTCTCAGTTTGCCTTAACATACTACACTGCAAAATATGTTGGTGCCATACAAATAAAAGATAATAATAATAATAGGAACCGTATTTCTTATGTTCTACAGTGCCATATGCAGCCAAAGTCAATTCAGTCATAAGGATGTTATGTAAAAAATATCCGTTTATCAGCTGAAGCTGGCACCATAATGAAGAAGCAACCTTTATTTTTCCTGCAGACAAACTGATGATCAATGCAGACGTTATTAATTCATAATGTTGATCTCTTTTGATCCATAAGATAATTAGCCTTCTACAATGCAAGACAGCTGCAATTATCTTGGCAATGCTAATGTCCTTTTGCTTGCTTCAGTGGATTTTTTTTATACATACAATAATAGCAAGCAAATTAAAGAATAGATGAATGAGTCGGCTGGAAATTTTCCAAATGCTACAATTATAAAAGAAAGGTGATTGCTGCATACCACACCTTAATCTTTTCATGAATCTGCCTAAAAGCCTTTCACTTAACATTAATGTTGTAATTCATGAAAAATACAGTGTAGCAAACTAAATATGCCGCAAAAGCATAGTCATTTATTTCTTTATAATCAATAAGCACATTCATAAAGATGTTACTCTAGTGCAGAGGAATCCCAAAGCATTGTCTGACATACTCATCATAATCTTCTATATATACTGTAATGCTGTTGATTATTGTACAGAATGAGGCATCTGAAGAAAAACAACTATACAGTATATACATTTAGATAGTAAGTTTTTAATAAAATAGATTTATTTCATGTAATGTTTACTTTTTATGTGTGGTGATTGCATACTTCGTACATGAGGTATACAATTCTGTATAGTAATGTAATGTTTTGTAGCTGTATACAGTAGATTTGCTGCAGGGCAGATTGTCCTATCAGGCGATCAGGCTTCCCCCGATGGGCCGGTGCTGCGGCTCCCAATTGCTCCCCATGCAGCAGCCAGCGGCAGTCACTACAATACTCTCCCTACTCCTGTTGGCTCCGGAAGTTGAGTCCAACTTCCGCCCAACTAGGAGAGGGAGCTGTGGAGTCGCCGGACCAGAACAGCATTGAGAAGACCTCCTTACCACAAGGTAAGATCATTGATGGGGGGTGGGTGTGTGACCATGTGTGTTTTTGAGTGAGTCAGATGGGGAAGTGCATGGGGGGAACAGAGTGAAAGGGGGAGTGTAAGTGGGGAAAAGAGAGAGGGGGAATGCAAGGGTGGCTTGATTTAATATGCTCCATGCTCATCCCCACAACATTTAACTGAATTCCGGGGGAGAGAAAGGGACCCCTGTCTCTTCAATTCTTTGGAGTGGCATCTCCTCCTGCAGAATCACGTTGTCATAGCGACCAGACGTCAAATGCCACAACGATGTCACATGTTGACGCATTGCCACGAGAACATGACAACAAATGACGCCACAACGTCATGATGTCACATTGTAGGAATATGTGAGTTCTACATACATATATAATGTGTACATGGCCCTCAAAAACCTCACAGGTTTCTTTTGAATGTGTACTATATAAATAGTCTTCACAGACATGTATCATTTCTGAAGAAGGATCTGATATACTATCGACATAGGAGTCCACACAATACTTACAAAAAATGTGGATATATTACATAATGATAAAATTAAAGTAAATAAGGCACCTGGTCCCGATGGTATGCTGTACATCCATGAGTTGTTAAGGAGTTATAGTAAGTTCAGTAATAGCCAAACCATGACATTTAATATTAAAGGACTCTATTTCTACAGGCTCAGTAGCACAAGATTGGCGCAGATGTGGTGCCATATTTAAAAAGGGAACTAGATCCCAACTGGGGAATTACAGACCTGTAAGCCTGACTTCAATAGTGGGGAAACTACTTGAAGGTTTAATACGGGATAATATTCAGGTATACCTAATGGAAAACAAAATTATTAGCAATAATCAGCATGGATTTATGAAGGATAGATCATGCCAAACTAACCTTATTTGTTTCTTTGAGGAGGTAAGTAGGAATTTAGACCAGGGTAGTGTAGTCAATGTGGTCTACTTAGATTTTGCAAAGGCTTTTGATACGGTTTCACACAAGAGGTTAGTGTACAAAATAAAGCAAATTGAACTCACTAAAAATATTTGCATCTGGATTGAAAACTGGTTGAAAGATAGACAAGGGAGAGTTCTAATAAATTGAACTTTTTAAGGTTGAGCTAAAGTTGTGAGTGGAGTACATAAAGGATCGATTCTGGGACCCATGCATTTTAACTGGT
Organism: Ascaphus truei; assembly: GCF_040206685.1. Lineage (NCBI taxonomy): Eukaryota > Metazoa > Chordata > Amphibia > Anura > Ascaphidae > Ascaphus > Ascaphus truei. The sequence continues at coordinate 44,339,525 of NC_134487.1, read as the reverse complement.
TTATTAATGACCTTGAGGTTGGCATAGAGAGCAAAGTCTCCATCTTTGCTGATGATACTAAATTGTGTAAGGTAATAGAATCAGAGCAGGATGTAATTTCTCTCCAGAAGGACTTAGGCCGAGTCCATGGTCCCTGCTGACGTGCTGAGGCGCAGGGAAAGCGGGTGCTTTCCCTGGCCTTGTGGTTGCTTACCGCAAGGGCTGCCAGCAGCCGTCAAGGGGTGGGCCTGGGGCGGCCGGGGGCGTGTGCGTCACTGGCTGGGGGCGGGCCTGTGACGTCACGGAGCTGGTTCGCCCTCATTGGGCGAACTGCTCACGTGACTGGCCTGTGTCGCCGGCAAGCGGGGGAATTTAAAAGCCGCTCTAATTGCGGCTGTAGGGGCTCAGTGCTGAGCGGGAGCGCGCGTCAGCACGCTTCCGCAAGCAAGCGCCAAACATGTCCGGGGCCTTAGAGAGACTGGAAACTAGGGCAGGTAAATGGAAGATGAGGTTTAATACAGATAAATGTAAGGTTATTCATTTGGGAAAAAAGAATAAACAGGTGACTTACAAATGAAATGGGGATAATTAGGGGAATCCTACAGAAGATTGAGAAGAATTTGGGAGTGCTTATAGATAGCAGGTTTGACGATAGTGCCCAAAGTCATACAGTAGCTGCAAAGGCAAACAAGATCTTATCTTCAGTTAAATGGGGAATGGATGGAAGGGAATTAAACATAATTATGCCCCTCTATAAAGTATTAGTATGACCACACCTTGAATATGGAGTACAATTTTGGGCACAACTCCTTAGAAAATACATTATGGAACTAGAGAGAGTGCAGAGAAGAGCCACCAAATTAATAGAGGGGATGGACAATCTAACTTTTGAGGAGAGGCTAGCTAAATTAGATTTAATTACATTAGAAAAGAGACATCTAAGAGGAGATATGATAACTATATGCAAATATATTCAGATACAGTACAAGGAGCTTTCAAAAGAACTATTCATCCCAATGGCAGTACAAAGGACACAGGGTCATTCCTTACAGTTGGAAGAAAGGAAATTTCACCAGCAACAAAGGAAAGGGTGCTTTACAGTAAGAATAGTTAAAATGTGGAATTCATTACCCATGGAGATTGTGATGTCAGATACAATAGATTTGTTCAAAAAAAGGTTGGACATCTTTTTAGAAAGGGAAGGTATACAGGGATATACCAAATGGGAAGGATGTTGATCCAGGGATAAATCTGATTGCCAATATTTGGAAAACATACACGACACCTATAAGCTCATATTGAACCCCCAAAATAACCACAACGCGTATAAGTGTCAAAGAGGAGTGCTACTGAGCATGGCAGTATATATTTAAAACCAAAGACAGGACATGAAACACAGACAGAGCCCAGTTATTTTGGGGGTCCAATATGAACTTATAGGGGTCCTAAATGTTTTATAATTCTTGTTCAGCTGTCCTAGCTGATTTGGAGGGTGGCTCCTCCTTCCCTAGTTTGAAGCTCACCCCCTCCTACTTTTAAATGGTTAAAGCTTACTCCATTCCACCTTCCACACTCATGGCAACTTGCGTGCAGTTTGATTGCGACAAATCTTATACAGGCTTCTTTTCCTGATATTATTCAGGTTAATAAGAGCTTCAATCAGACTTAGAACTATGCAACAAATTTTGACGATTTATTATAAATCCTTCTTCCTGGCAATGTACAGGTTATTAAGAATTTATATTAGTGTTAGGACCCATGAGACGTGGTCTGCCTTGGAGGGGCTCAAGGGCTTACAACACTTTGGCCAAAGAGTTAAACTAAAAGACCATTTTATTCAAAAGATATATATATACAGTGCCTATATATATGCACTGTACTGTGTATTTGTGTCATTGTATGTAGCACTGGGCTCTGGTTGCCAATATTTGGAGTCAGGAAGGAATTTATTTTCCCCCTTATGAGATATAATTAGATGATGTGTCACTGGGGTTTTAGTTTCCTTCCTCTGGATCAATATACTGTAAGTACGGATATAGAATAAAGTATCTGTCGTCTAAATTTAACATACTGTAGGTTGAACTTGATGGACGCGTGTCTTTTTTCAACCTCATCTAATATGTAATTATATAGAATAAACTGCAAGTACTGTATATATCTTTATTTATTTTTAAACCAATTCTGCACTCCTCCAATATCTACATATATTAACATAAAACCCACCCATAGAATATTTTTTGCTATGTAAACCTTTATGCATATACTGCAGTCCCATACTTATTAAGTAGTGCTATGCCTTAGACCCATTCCTGTACCAAGAGTCCCACACAAACTAATAGGGCAAAGGGCATAGAGTCATCAAACTCAGTTTAAACTGAGTTAATATCGCAACTGGGAAAAATAGACCGGGTCGTTTACTGCAATTTTATGACCCAAGTCATCAATATTGCGGTAATATTTTCCGTGGTGCAATATTTTAAGACAATGTTTTTAGTCAAGAGAGAGAGAGGTGAGTGGGGAGATAGAGAGGGGAGAAAAGAGAAAGGTGAGGGGAGAAAAGAGAGAGGTGAGGGGAGAAAAGAGAGGGATGAGGGGGAGAATTGGGGGGAATGGAGGTGGAGAGGTGGGTGGAGGGGAGATGTGGGAGAGAAGGGGGAGACTGTGATATTAACTACAACTAAATAAAAAGAAATACAAATTACCTTACAGTAGCACAGGCAATAGATGTGGTGAGAAATAATACTTTGTTGCAAGCAACATAGTTACCATTTGGGACACAGCAGCTTCTGACAGCACTAGCAGCTGTGACAGAGAGAGGGGGAGAGAGGCTGCTTGTGCTGCTGTGTTCCGTGTGCTCAGTGAGGAGAGCAGTGCTGCTGCAGTTAAGTATTATCTTGGCGGTTTTTTTCTCAGCGCGAGCCCCTGCATCTCTGCTTTGAGGTGAGTTGGAAAGTTGTCAAAAATTCCGGTCATTACTGAATGAATAATGCCCGGAATTCTGACCAATCAGAGAGCAGGGATTTCAGTAATGCCCGGAATTTTACTGCTTTAGCCTATAATTCAGATTATATTTAGTATGATATGAATCCTTATGTCAGACCACCCCAGAGAATTAAGAATTCTATAAGGAAATATTAAACGCTTTCCTTATTTCCAGTCTGTCCTTCGTTTACTCAAAGAACAAGCAGACCAATACCGATAAAGGTGGAAGTAATAAGAGCTGACCTTCTGTGTGTGACGCAAAATAGCCAGTATGATGGCACATGTTAACTAAGCAATGCTATTTCATAAGACACCTTCCAGACAATCTTACAGTCTGTTCATTTGAATGGGCTGTAAGGTATCTTATGGAATAGCCCTGCTTAGTAAACACAGGCATGTACGGTGTCTTATGAAATAGCACTACTTAGTAGATATACCCTACAGTATATGGTTTGATTTTACATGAAGCTTTTCAGTTTTCTTCTCTAAATCTATCAAGATGTGATCATTTGATTATAAATGCCAACTTTTTCTTAAAATAAAAAAAGAATACAACTTAAAGCAATGTAATTTCATGAATTAGGTTATAACATTCGACAAAATAATAATATTCTAGGGAAGACTGATGATTTCACTGTGATTCGTCATATTGTCCTCCTCCATGGATTCTAGAGATAAAGTAGAATGTGGAATGAGTAGCAATTAATGACAGCTGTGTTAAGTATAATGCATAATTAAAACCTTCAGTGTTGAAGGGTCCTACAAAGCTCTGCTCTGTAATGCGCTGAAGGTCATTTGAGATTAAAAAAAAAAATAACTGTACCTGTATCGGTCCCTTATTTCATGTAAAAATAAAATAAAAAGATAACATAGTTAGTATGATAGATTTTATGGGAGCAGCAATGGTATACTTTGTACAGGCTTTTGAACCTTTCTGAAAACGAAGCCCATGAGGTTCGAACGCTTGAATACCATCTATCATTATTACCGCAATAAAAGGTATCATACTACTGTACCCATATTTTCCCTTCATTTTCAAATGAGGGTTATTATAAAGCACTACATAATCATTAAACAGGTTAAGCTTTGCTTAGTTTACTGTACCTGTACAATGTCCCTTTCTGCATATCGTCCTCTTGATGAAACTCTGATTTCATCCCCATCCAGTTCTACCATGGCTTGAAAATGAAAAAAAAAATGAAAATGATCAGTTTTTACTTAGCTGCATGACAACTAAAGTAAAATAAATAATGAAACATTATTCATAGCCCACAATCTTGGTACATATATGGAGCAAAAATAGAGTTTAAAGTACAGTACTGCATTTAAAAGGGATTTTCTCCATTCAAACTCTTAGGGACCATTTTTAAATAGTTGTGAAAAGCGTAAATAAAAAACACAGTCTGAGGTTATTTTGAAACAGAATAACACGTGAATTTATTCAAGTCAAGTGCACAACGGAGACAGCTTCAAAACAAAAGCTCTCTAAACAATAAACATGGTATGCCATATATTTATACCCTAAATCCTAAAGCTCCACCCCTTTATGGGGGGGCTTGCACGTCACTAAACATTACCTCATTTTGGAATACATAACAATACTAAAGCTGATGTCATTTTGTAATACATAACAATACTGGATAACTATCTGTCAGCTAAAAATCATTATGGGGTTAAATGTGATGTCAGTTCTGCCACTTGGCACACTGTGTGAGAAACAGTTTATCTTAGACTACTAACGAGGCTTTCTCATAATATCTGGCCTGTTTACACTTTTAATTTGAAGCTGATTGGATGAGGAAGGGTCAATAAATTCAGCTAGGAGCGAAAATATTCCCTTCTCTGCTTCACACATTTGTTTATACAGAAATGAAACACAGAAATTAGACTCACAAAGACAAGACAAGATGGCGGATTGAAATATTCACACAAAATGGCTTCATCCTAAATGCTGTTATGTTGTTATGCCAGACCCCCTAATGTCTCAACTTTGTCATAGTTCTAGAGTGATCAATGTTGTGGGCGACACGACGCACTTCACCAATATAGGCGCGACACTTAACATGTTTTTTGCCGCGATGCATTGCGTTACGGGAGCAATAGTGTCGGCGACATTTGTACTTTTATTTTGAAGATGTGCATACTTTATGTATGTATATCTTTATTTATATACAGTAGTGCCATCCAGGTACACAGCAGTAATACACGTGACATAATAATATAACACAAAATGGCAATAAGCGCTTCAGACATGACAGTAACAGGAGGAAAAGGAGTCCCTGATCTGAAGAGCTTACAATCTAAGTGGTAAGTAGGGAGACCTTACAGAGACAGTAGGAGGGTTTATGGTAAGTGCGTCTGCATGGGGTCAAGGTCAGTGCATCCGAGATGTATAGTATCAGCCAGAAGAGCTTCTCATATGCTAAGTTAAAGAGGTGTGTTTTTAGATAGGTCTTAAAGGTGGAGAGAGAAAGGATGCCAGTCGAATATTAAGGGGAAGGACATTCCAGAGGTCTGAGGCAGTGAGTAAGAAAGGTTTTGGCGGGAGAGGCTTTAGATACAAAAGACAGAAGACATCCTTGAGCAGAACGTTAGAGTCGGGCAGGACTATAGCGAGAAACTAGGGCTGAGATATAAGGAGGGGCAGAAGAGAGCCTTAATGTTATAATTGATACAAAGTTTAATAGGGAGCCAGGAGAGGGATTTCAGAAGGAGAGACGCTGAGACAGATGTATGAGAGTAAAGTGATTCCAGCAACAGCGTTTAGGATAGATTTTAAGGCAGACAGGCGAGAGGCAGGAAGGCCTGACAGTTGAAGGTTACAATAGTCGACAGGAGATAATGAGGGCCTGCATTAGAGATTTAGAAGTAGAGGAACGGAGGAAAGGACGTATCTCTTCAATGTTACAGAGGTAAAAAGGACAGGTTTTAACTACATTGTGAATGTGAGAGGAGAATGCGAGGGAGGAGTCAAATGTGGTCACAGCAGTGCGCGCTACAGCGTGTGCGCCACACAACACAGCACAGCCCTCTATGTGGCAGGCCCAAGTGGCTGAGTGTGTGGGCGCGCAAAGCGCTGTGATGCATACGCTAGCAGGGAAGAGAAGAATTTTGTCTTCCCGTGCAGCGACGCGGTTATGTGTTCGGCACGCAGCCAATGGCAGGGCAGATATGCCCCGTCATGCCCCCGCACCCATCATGCCCCCCCCCCCCCCCACACTCCCCTACAGCTCCCCTACAGACCACAGATTGCGGCTGTAGTCTCTGCACACACCTCCATGCAGTCAGGCGTGCGTGCAGCAGGGAGGACTGTGGCCGTAGCCTTTGGCAGTATGCTTGTGATACTGGGTGTATGATAGTACAGCAAACAGTAATGTAGAAGGGGGCAGTAGGGCCAGGCTTGGACATGTTAAGTTTGAGTAGGCGGAGGGCCATCCAGGTTGATATAGCAGAAAGACATTCAGAGACTTTGGTCTGTACAGCAGGTGTAAGGTCAGGAGTTGAAAGGTACATTTGTGTTTCATCAGCATAGAGGTGATATTTGAACCCTACAGATGTGATAAGGTCACCTAGACAGCGTGTGTAAAGAGAAAAGAGAAGATGTCCCAAGACAGAGCCCTAGGGTACCCCCATGGAGAGATTGACAGAGGAGGTGATTTTAGTAAAGAAGACACTGAAAGTATGATGTGAGAGGTAAGTGGAAATCTAGGATAGAGCTCTGTTACAGATACCAAGTGTATGACGATGTGAAGGAGAAGAGGGTGGACCACAGTATCAAAGGCTGCTGAGAGGTTGAGTAATATGAGCAAAGTGTAATGGCCTTTGTCTTTTGTAGCATGGAGGTCATTCGTTATTTTTGTGAGAGCTGTTTCTGTGGAATGAGATGCGCTGAAGTCAGATTGTAGGGGTTCTAGAAGAAAGTAGGTGGTGACAAATTGGAGCAAGCGAGGGAACTCAAGGCATTCAAGGAGTTTAGAGGCAAAAGGCAGAAAGGAAACAGGTTGATTATTACAGAGACAGGTAGGGTCAAGCTTGCAGTTTTTGAGTAAGCGTATAACTGTTGCATGCTTGAAGTTGGCGTGAAAAGTACCAGAGTAGAGGTAGAAGTTGAAAATATGTGTATGTGTAGGGATTAGAGTAGGAGCAAGAGGTTTGAGTAGATGGAAGGGAATGGGGTCAAGAGGGCGGTAGAGGGAGAAGAGGCGATCAGTAGCAAGTCCTCCTCTGTGACAGAGGAAAAGGAGTTGAGGAAGTCAGGAGGAAAGTAAGGAAGAGGTGTAGAATGTGAGGAGGACACATAGGGGTTGTCTTGCCGAATAGAATCCACTTTTGTCTTGAAAGAGTCAGCAAAGTCTTGAGGTGGAATAGAGGAAGAAAGACAGGTAACTGGCAGTAGTCTGAGAAGAGAGTCAAAGACAGAGAAGAGTTTGTATGTGTTAGACTTGTAAGTGTTGATTAGTGTCGCAAAGTGGGTTTGTTTATTGTGGGAGAGGGCACAATTGAAGCAGAATTGCAACAGAATAGGATAAATTTGTGGTGAAGGATGTCTGCGAAATGTGTGATTTCCTCCAGAGGCGTTCAGAGCAGTGATTGCAAGAGTGGAGTGAGGGGTCATCAATATGGCAGTTGAAGTTCCCAAGGAGCAGAAGAAGGGAGTCTGAGGAGGAGAAAGGAGAGCCAGGATTCAAAGTGAGGAGAAAGACTGAAAGGGGGATATGTAGAAGTAGGTGGGCGATATATGACCACCACATGGAAAGGGTGAGGAAAAAAAAGCTTGACAGCCTGAGCCTCAAAGGAAGGAAATGAAAGAGAGGGAAGAATAGGAAGGGTTTGGTTACCGCAGATTGAGGAGAAGAAGAGCCCATTCTTGTAGGAGTGAGCTGGATGATCAAGTTACTCCGCACAGATGTTGTGGCCATTTTACAAGTCAAAATATTTGAGACGATACTCGAGTAATCTCTTCTACAGCCTGATCCTATAGCATGTCATTTAATAGAGAGATGTAGAAGCCAGTTCGGTAGTTCCAGCATATTAAACTGGGAGCATTAATTCACATAGAAAAATAAACCTGAAACCTTCTACTAAATATAACATTAACAATTGTGTATTTAAAAATAATAAAAACACATACAGTGTAGTTAACACTGTCTAAGAATGAACTAGTAATCACTATTTGCATTCTCCAATCTATAGCCTAATGTATGTGTATTTTGTATAGTGTTCTCTTATACCTAACAACTCTTCCTCTACTGATGATTAGATTATGTATTGCTCCTTTTTTGACTTTGATACTAATACCTTAGTAAATATGGGCCACAGTACTTCCTACAAGATTTTAGGGGGTGGTATGGAAAGGTATTAAATTACTAATTACCCCAGGTGGTGATATTCCATTAAATACATTCCAATGCTGGAAAACACCTTACAGTCAAGTGAATGTGTCTTCTGGAACCAGAAGGCATCTTATGGAACCACTTAGGGTCATTCTTCTTCATCCCTTCCCCTACCATCCCTTAAAGGTGTAATTTAAAACACAGGCATATATGTCTTAATCAGACTATGTTTATAATGCATGGAGAGGATACCGCAATGGCAGCTCAAAATCCTACTTAACAGCAAATAGTTTGCATATCTCTACTCTTTTATTCCAATGCATGAAAAAAGACCAAAGACATAGAATATTAAAGAATATTCGGACCAAGGCTCCCCCATAGCTATTGGACTATTTTCAGCTCTGGGTCCTGAGATGCTTACAGTTTTAGGTGCCAAACCGCAGGCCAATAGGAAACTGCTATGGATAATGTTGCAGGTTCCTATTAGATAATTTCGGGTTCCATCTTTGAAAGTCCAGGAAGTGCACCAGTACTGAAAACAAAGTATCTCAGGAAGGGGTACGTGGGCAGACAACAGTGCGATTCACCTCCAAAGGACCCACTAGTCTATAAAAATGAATTTCAATTCTGTACAGGATTGCTGCTTTAACTTCACCAATGGAGACTTTTGGTAAAGTGAAACTGGTATAATTTGAATTCTATTTCACTTTGCTACATTACTAAAGGAAATTAATGTATACTGTACATCTATCAATTTTCTTTTAGAGTTTGGATTAAGTTGGACACATCTGTGTTTATTGCATATTTTGTTTTATTTATTTGTGATATTTTCAGTAAAGATACCAGAGTTTCAGTCTTCTACCACTGTTAGTGTTAAGCTCCATATTTACTTATCGTACTCTAAACTTTTACAATGTAGACTGGTACAATACATTTAATTTGTGTATGTAGTTTTGTCATTGATCAGTAGCAGAATATATTTTTCTCCTAACGTTCTCAGTTATTTCTCATGCAGATACTGATTGCAGATTAAACACTCACAGATTTGTTTTTGCAAAGAAAGGATTAGAGCAAAACATTGTCAATCAAAATAATAGCAGGGAATGTTACAGGAAAAATGAACATCTTAAATGTAAATGCTGCAAATCAATTTTAAATGGATTAATAAAGTACATTCCTTTTTAAACTAGATAAAAACATAAGTTATTTAAAGATGGCAAGTTCAGAGTGAAAGGAATTTGCCATTTATTCTCATTTAAAATCAATGTACTGTAGTGGAGAGAATTTTACTGCAAAAACATAAACTGTGCTTCCAGTCAGAAGAAGATCTGTTGCACTTAACACAATCCAAATTATTAGAGATATGACTACTGTACATGATTTAAGATTTATTTAAAATCCCCACTGTATTCCGCAACATTTTACAATTTTATTAACCTTGTGACATAATAATTAATTTTAGAACTACAGCTAAACCCCATTATAGCGCGACCTGCTAGTGTATGAAAGTTCATGGGTTCGATTCCTGCATGGTATGGTATAATTTATAAATGAGTATTTTATATAATAATTTATAAATTATAAAATAATAATTTATAAATTATACATTATAATTAAAATAATAATTTTACTATACCATGCTGGCATCGAACCCATGGCCCTTCATACACTAGTAGGAATTCTCTACCACTTACACCATGGGATTGGTGTGATGCCATTGACTATTATCACTGGCATCACACAAATCCTATGGTGTAGCAGGTAAAGAATCACTACCAGTATATGAAGGGTCATGGGTTAGATTCCTCCATGGTATGCTAAAATTATTAGTGTAGGGGGGTGGTGTGTGTGTGTTCTCAGGTGGTGGCCATTTTGCGATCCCGGTTATAACACAGTCTCATTATGTGGACCCTCAGCACCACGTTAAACAGGGTTCAGCTGTACTTAGAAATGTAGCAGAAGGATTAACCTATTTTTTAAATGTATCATATATATATATATTCTTTTGTAAATCAGTATTGCTGACATGAGGAAAAGAGGAGAACTCTTGAAAGCTTGTCCTATGACATAAATTGTTAGTCTAAATAAAAAAGGTATCACCTAATACTGAAGTACTAATTTATTCAGCACTATTGCAACTGGACAAACACGGCTATTTCCGCTATATATATATGTATATATACAAATACATATATATATACAAATATATATATATATATATACAAATATATATATATATATATATATATATATATATATATATATATATATATATATACACACTGTATATATACACACATACATAAATTCACACACACATTCTAATTAAAGGTGCAACCAACATATAGTAGTCGGCAGCTATTTTCTTAGGGGTGCTGATTGGAAAGTGTTTTCTTTACCCTTATCCCACCCTGTTCTTTATCAGAGAACCAATAAAGATAAGAGATAAGGGGAGATGGGGACAGGGGACACTGGATGAACAAACACTTACTGAACACAAAGTGATATCACACAACAGGAAGTAACCAGAGGAAATCAAACCCCTCCCAAGTCTAACTTTGAAAATATATTTAAATCAGCAGGTAAGCTGCCCTTTTTTTATTTATTGAATTGTTTACCCTTTAGTATGTGCATCAATACAATCAACACAACGATAAGTAATTAGCAACGTTGCAGATTGATCCATTCCCCTGTGATCGATCGGCAAAAATTCGGCTTGGGGGTTCACTAAATGGCTGTCAGTGCAGCAGAAGAGGACAAGAGATGCAAAGTTCTGTGTGGGGGATCAAATGACCAGGCAGTCACTAGATACAATTGTGCACTGCTAGAGAGAGGGCATGGCTCAAAAGGGGTGTTCCAGAGCCTGTTTCAGATGAGGAAGGAGATATGAATATATAAATGGTTGATATAGAAACAAAAAGTGCTTGTTTCATTATAAGACATACAACGGAAAAGGGGTACCCCCCTTGTGATGCTTGCCAGGAGAAGACTATGCCTTGGTATAAATCATCATCATCTTCATTAGAATAGACAGTTTATAAGACACAGGATTCCAAATGTCCAATTATAATAAAACACAACCCATACACACACCACTAGCCTGTAATAGGTATATCTTATGTGGTGATCTGGGTGGTGAGTAGTGGACTGATCACATAAATGAAGTAATGAATTGTAAGTTACTCACTGCTGACCTTGTGGTATTTCCTGGTCCTGTCAGCGTGCTCCTACCCAGGAGTATCTGCAAACAAAGTAGAAAGGACGGCGGTGCATCTGCTGCTGCTGAAGAAAAATTATAGACCAAAAGCTGCCAAGAACTAGGTGCAAAAATTTATTGTTGGCATATTAAAAACAGCAAAAAGGTCACTCTGATGCGTTTCACGTGGCAACCCACGCTTTATCAAAGAGAAAGTACAAACAACCGATCGCGCATTTAAATATCCATGATTCCCTCCCTTCACCTGTGATGCTGCACTGCTGCAACCAATAGGAAGCGTCACGCCCCTTCGCTGACGTGGAGCACATAAGCCCAAAACATCGCCAGCTGAGCTGCACCGTTTACATGTATAGGAGGTAAAGTAACCTCCCAGCTATGACGTAACGGCCCGTCTGACCAATCAGATACTATCTAAGACGGGTTATCGTAAGGAAGTAAATAAAAACAGCTTCATAGGGTATCTTATATAATCGGAGGGGAGAGAGCATGGGTATATTACTCAGACAAATAGCGTACTGGGTCAATGTTACATATTCACAATTCATTGATATAGACCATTATAATTCAAGAGACATTACATAACAATTTTAGACAGTTAAAACACTATCAACACTATAGTGAAGGTAAATAAAAAACACACAATTGCTGTAAAGATACCCTCACAATACACAAAGAATTACAAGATATACATCTAAAGTACCCAAGGTATAAACCACACTGATATTTACAAGATCATAATAACAGATATAAGGCATTTTATAACAGATATAACGCGTCAGTGACCTTTTTGCTGTTTTTAATGTGCCAACAATAAATTTTTGCACCTAGTTCTTGGCAGCTTTTGGTCTATAATTTTTCTTCAGCAGCAGCAGCAGATGCACCGCCGTCCTTTCTACTTTGTTTGTTTCATTATAATACATTAACAATGTAATTTAGAGGTATTTTTTTTAAATGCTACAAGTATTTTCTCATAGTACAGAACTGTTTTTTTTTTTAATCACACATGTAGGATATTGCTTGGACAGCAGATTTAAAAAAAATGAATTACCCAGATGAGACCCCTTAAACATGTCATTGTAATTAGTTCACTTTGGTCTTAGGCCAGGTCCCTGCTGGTTACTGCAGTGCCCGCTGTGGCGGACGCTGCAGGGACAAGCGCCGCCCCACAATGGGGCCGGGGCCGGGCCCGCTAAGAGGGGTGGCCGCCGCGCTGCACTGACAGTTTCTCCTGCTCTCAAGAGAATTGAGATCAGGACTCGCGACGGAGCGCTAGGCCACGCCCTCCGGCAGTTCAGCCAATGAGGGCGAACCTGTCGGGTGATGTCACTGCCGCGCCCCGTCACTCCCCCCCTATCTTTCCCCCTGCAGCTCACTGCAGACCGGGAGACTCGGCTGCACGCGCCGCCAGCCTCAAAGGCACGCTTGCAGCGCAGGCACCGTTGCCGTAGCCTTAGGCCTCAGCCAGGCTCCCTGCTTGCTCGCTGAGGCGCGCTGAGGCTCAGGGAAAGCGGGTGCTTTCCCTGGCCTTGCGGTTGCTTACTGCACGCGCTGTCAGGGGGCCGTCAGGGGGCGGGCCGGGGGCGGGCACGTCACTGACCGGGGGCGGGCCAGTGACGTCACAGAGCTGGTTCGCCCTCATTGGGCGAACCGCTCACTTGACCGGCCTGTCGCGCCGGCAAGCAGGGGAATTTTAAATTCCCCTAAGACCTACGCTTCCGCGCACTTGCGGAAGCATAGGTGAGCCCCTACTAAAGCCGCTCTAACTGCGGCTGTAGGGGCTAAGTGCTGAGCGGGAGCGCGCGTTAGCGCGCTTCCGCCAGCAAGCAGGCAACATGGCCGAGGCCTTAGGAGGGCTTGCCCCTTTAAAGACTCTTTGACTAGGAGCAGTTTGTGATGCCTTAAAATGGTGGGAGGATATTCAAGGGCAGACTTAACACAATTAGGCAAATATTATCATACAAATACCAGACACAATGAGCTTATACACACATCAATTAGCTCAATTATACATACACTCATACATGAGTTAATTATAAACTCCCCAGTGATATTTATCCTCCAATTGTATGAGCAATTGTATGTTAAATGACTAATATTATGACAGATTGTCTAGCAACAATGCTTTCATAAATTTCCCTCTTTGTTTAATGTCCGCATGGTTCGAATTTTCTACCTTGATTGTTGGTTTTGGAAAACAATAATGTATTGGACAGATATTGTTTTTTAAAATAATGAGTGTATCAATGTTTGGCTATATATAGCTGATGCCTCTGAAATAACTACACCCATTTGCATATATAGTGCATTTATTCTACATAACTAGCAACAGCACAGAAATGTATTGTGCATAATATAAACAATATCTAAAACTTAAATAAGAATGTTTACACTGGTTAGACTTGTTGTAAGACAACATGATAGTGAAGGTTGAATAAGACAGTGCCTCAATAGAATGACTGCAAATAGCTTTTTATAACCTCTCTATTACAAGCCCATCTGAATATATAGGAAAACACAAGCCTAACAATATCTCATGTTTAGTAATACTTTCAGCAATTTCATTTTGCTACAGTACAACAAAAGGCATTATTTGCCCTGGAAATTCAGAATGCACTGCAGTTAGATGTCCAGGATTAAAAAGAACAAACATTTTCTTCTGCTTTTGCCTCTATCAAACCAAATTGATTCATTTGGGGAACAAAGCAATTGTGACACAAATTCTACAAAATTATCTGAGTCGTGCACATTTATTTCCAATCAACCAAGGCCTTAAATAACAATTCCATCTTCCCATCCCTGTAAACATTGCCCCGTTTAAAGTTATACTAATTGTTATTTAAAATGTCATGCTCTAATTAAAGAGCACATTTTACCAGTGTGATATTAGGAAATTAATACAGCAATTTATTATTACAGAGACGGAAATACCACTGTTATCTGTACTGGTTGTTTTGTTTAATAATGTGTTTTTCAGTGTTTGAAGTGGGCAACATTTTTCTGTGTAGTTTATAATATAATTTGGAGAGTCAGGTATAGTTGAAGTGCAAACCCACAGTCAACAGAAACAGGTACCTGGGTTAAATTAAAAGTCTCAATTTTAAAGATGTGCCATCACCACTCATGCCACCATGTGCCACCAGGGGTGGACCCAAATATAAGGAGTCAGCCAGAATTTGTTAGGTGCGGGGAGGGGGGCAGCTCTGTGTCACTGAGTGTATGTCACTGTGTATCTGTGACACACATACTCACACTTACAAACATAGACACCATCACAAACACACACCTGCACAGACACACACAAAAAACTTTTAACTTGTTTATTAATGACCTTGAGGTTGGCAGAGAGCAACGTCTCTATCTTTGCTTTTAACACTAAATTATGTAAGTAAGGAAAATCAGAGGAGGATGTAATTTCTCTCCAAAGGACTTAGATAGACTGGAAACCTGGGCAGGTAATTGGCAGATGAGGTTTAATACAGATAAATGTAAGGTTATATATTTGGGAAACAAGAATAAACAGGTAATTTACTAATTAAATAGGTCAAAATTAGGTCAATCCTTGATAGAGAAGGATTAAGGAGTGCTTGTAGAAAGCAATCTTAGCAATAATGCCCAATGTGATGAAGTAGCTGCAAAGGTGAATAAGATCTTAGTAAAAGGAAAAGACAAACAGCGCACAACTCTCATAGTGTAGTATGTTCAAAATATTTAAGGCAAATGTAAAAGTTGGTGAGTATCGCACGTACATCAAAATTGATCATAACAAGCATTACATGTGTAGCGGTGTTTCCTCCACCCGTGGGAGATTTGTCCATTACTACGGTGTATGGTGCATATACCTGCTGGTAACAGGAGGGCTGAGTCGACCACCAATGGTAGTGGGGACACAGGAACAGGCTTCTGGGGTTCATACCCCACATATCTCTTTAGCAGTGCAGCGCCTCCATCTGCCGTAGGCTCCAGGAACTGAAGGTGATCTCCCACAGTAGAACTTATCACCTCTCCCCCCAGTAAGGTCACGCACCAGGCAGGAGGTATATAACAACAGGAATGGTTTACTGTCTCTGAACAGCACAGTGACACAGCAGGCTTCTGCTTGATGCAGTACTCTCAGCTCTCACTGAAGGATGGTCCCTAGATAGTCACTACAGGCCAAGGGCACCCGCAGCCATCCTAGCTCTTCCCCACCTCCCTAGCGGAGGCAGAGGTATGGTCTACACTCACTCTCTCCCGGAGGGAAGAGCACGAGGGAAGGCCCCAATCTCAGGCTCCCTGTGGTGTGACCTACCTTCCTCAGAGGGGGAAGGACACTACTACATTTAGGGCAGTCCTGCATTTAAGTACTGCCTCCTGTACCAGATCTGGCTCATGATTGGTCATGCCCAGGCCTGATGTCACCACCTCCCGCGTCACTCAAATCCAGCTTTTCGGCGGGGGGAAAACCCCATAGCAACTACTGGCAACCTGATTGTACCAGGGTTTACTGCCAACTCAAGGGCAGAATAGTAGCCATCAGTTGACCTGGCTACACATGTATAGGCATATGTTACCACAACAGCGCTCTGCGGGTTTCCTAATCCGACAGTCTTCACGGCTGTCCACTTCCAGGTAAAGTTGTGCTCAGCGTCACTCACGATAACCGGGTTCTGATAAGTCCTGGTGATCTCTGTCCATGATTCCCGATGTCTCCGTATCGGCAAGGCGCTAGTGGTAGACTAATAGCTGGGGAGGCTCCTGCACGAGTCCGAGTGTGTATCGGAAGGAACACCCACTGTGTCTCAAGGCGGCAGCCACTGACATCGTTAGACCGTCGTCACTCGTAAGCAACTGTCTGGTTGTAGTCAGAGGCAAATGATTGCTAACACGGGGAGTCCAACTTGTGCAAAAAAGAGTCAATATAACCAATAATGGTTTACCTGGAAGTGAACCACCGTGAAGACGGACCAAGAGACCCGCAGAGCGCTATTGTGGTAACATGTGCCTATACATGTAATGCTTGTTATGATCAATTTTGATGTACGTGCGATACTCACCATCTTTTACATTTGCCTTAAATATTTTGAATATACTACACTATGAGAGTTGTGCGCTATTTGTTTTTTTTCCTTTTACTAGTTACCTGTGATGCCAAGCCATCTTGAGTGAACAGCAGCAGACTCTCTGATTATTAACACAAGGTCACTTGTTATTGTTAGTTTTCTGTTTCTGTTTCTTCACTTCACTTTATATCACAGTTGAAAGGTATATTAATTATTTTCACTATTTCACTATATGTTGATCATTATTGTACATATCTTCACGGATTATTCACAATTGGTTGTGCAGATTTTTCTGTTTTTTAAATAAGATCTTAATCTTGCATTAAACAAGGAGTGGATGGAAGGAAAGTAAGCATAATTATGCTACTATATAAAACAGGGGTGCGCAAACTGGGGGGCGTGAGATTTTTCGGGGGGGGGCGCCATGGTTGCAGAGGTCCCGCGCTCTTCCCCCTGACATTTAAATTAAATGCCGGGGGGATCGGGTGAGGCCTCTGAAACTTCACTTACCGGGATTCAGAGGCTTTGTCCGACGCGTGGCCATGGCCACATGGCATCAAATGATGCCGCAGGGTCAAGTGGCATGACATCACATGACACAGTAGCATTATTTGGTGACCGTTGCCATTGCGAAATGGAGTCAAATGACGCCACAGAGTCATGTGATCTGACATCACATGACCCCGGGCGTCATTTGACACCGGCAAAAGAGGTAAGGGGCACTCGAGCACAAGGGGGAGCAGGCAAGGGGGCGCAGCGCCAATAGTTTGCACACGCTGGTATAAAGCATTAGTAAGACCACACTTTGAATATGGAGTACAGTTTTGGACACCAGTCCATAAAAAAGGACATTATGGAACTAGAAAAGGAGCATAGGCTAGCAAATTAATAAAGGGGATGGAAATCTGACTTATGAGAAGAGGCTAGCTAATTTAGATTTGTTTACAGTAGAAAAGAGTGGATATGATAACTATATACAAATATATTCAGGGTCAAAACAAGGAGCTTTCAAAAGAACTATTCATCCCACGGGCAGTACAAATGACACAGGGTCATCCCTTAGGTTATAGGAAAGGAGATTTCACCAGAAACAAAGGAAAGGTTTCTTTACAGTAAGGGCAGTTAAAATGTGTAATTCATTACCCATGGAGTTTGTGATGGCAAATGCAATAAATATCGTCAAAAAAAGGGTTGGACAACTTTTTAGAAAGGATAGGTATACAGGAATATACCAAAGAAGTAAACATGAGAAAGATTTTGATCCAAGGAGAAATCTCCATTATTTGGAGTCAGGAAGGAATTATTTTTCTCCTTATAAGACATCGTTGGATGATGTTTCACTGGGGTTTTTTGTTTTCCTTTCTCTGGATCAAATTACGTGAAATACAAATATAGGATAAGTATCTGTCACCCTTTTTTAGCATAGGTTGAACTTGATGGACATACAGAATGTCTTTTTTCAACATTATCTAGTATGTAACTATTTAACTCTCACAAATACACACACAAACACACACACAGAGACACTCTCATAAACCCACACACACACACACATAAAATGAAAAATTTGATCAAACCACACAAGATAATTTTATTTTTTAATATATATTTTATACCATATAAAAAAATCCTAATTGTTCCAGTTCTCCCATGACATCCCTATCCTTAATGTTAAAAAATGTCCCATAATTAATCATCACAGTATTTCACTTTGGTAGGATCAAAAGAACCAATATTGACCCAAAATTAGGGCACTAAATTACCTAATACGAATGTCAACCCAAAGAGAGAACCAAGGGGTGTCACAGATTAAAATATATGAGATTTTCATAGCATAAAGCAACTGACATTGACTCGCATTGTCCAGACACACCCTAGCCAGGGTAGTGTCTCCTGTTACATATGCAATCAGGCACAAATATGTCACTCCTATATGTTCATTCTTCATTAATATACTGTAGCATTTGTAGCTCAAACCTATATTCATACCCTTTTGTGACAAAATATCGAGGGTAAAGATCTAGAATGCTCCCCATTCCAAAAGTAGTTTGTCCCTGTCACGGCCCCGCCAAAGGCGGTGTACCTGTTCAAGGATCACAGCCTTCAAAGTGTAAATACGATGTCTGTTTGTAAGAAATGGACTGCAACTGGACTTCTATCCTCCCTTACTTCTCCCCTGAGGTGTCTATCCCTAATACATTTAACGGTGCATTTATGATCATTATATCTAAGACTAAACGGTCTTGTGATTTTCCAATGTAAATATTTCATTTTTAAATGGACATTTCAAGAGGTAAATGCCATGGGTAGTAGAACAATTAGCATACTGTAGGATGTGATACTATATTTCCTACCACTATAGGCACAATAACAATAGTTAGCCTGCATTACAAACACCACCATTTGTACATGAAAAAAATCCCTTTTTTGAGAAAAAAAAAAAACATTCCCAACCTGTTTATTTTAAACACAGGATATGTTTGTACTAGAAGGTCCTGTAAACATGTATTTATTTATTTATAGATCATTTGTTCTTGGAGGTCTTCTGAGCTTGTGGCAAAAGTAACAATGTTATCTGCAAGTATTCACCATTGATTTTGATTACTTTTTCTTCCCAATGCAATGTCTTGAACAATTCAAGTGTTGCTGTAAAAAAAAAAAGGTTTGGTGACGTGTCTCCCTGTCGCACTCCCTGGTTGGTCCATGTCAGTCCTTGTCTTGCTTGTATATTCATGTAATGTAATGGTTGATGTGGCATTCTTGCACATTCTTTATAATATTAATGTACGCATCTTTAACATTTTGTCTTCCTAATGCATTTAAAACTGTTGAGGTGTAGACACAATCAAATGCTTTTTTGAAATCTACAAATCCTGAGCTGAGTGGTAGATTGCATTCATTACTTTGGGAAATCACTTCTTCTACGACTTGGATGTGGTCCATTGTGCTGTAGCCACTGAAAAATCACGCTTATTTTCTAGGCTGGCCAAAGCCCAGGGTCGGTTGCAGCCAATTAGTGAGGATCATCGTAAAAATCTTGGAACTGATCGGAAGTAGTCTGCTTGGTCTCTAGTTCTTGAGGTCTTCTTTGTCTCCTTTCTTGTGAATGAGAATAACTACAGTATGGCATTGCTCCACTTTTCTGGAATTTTCCTGTTCTTCAAGCAACATGTAAAGAGTTTTACAAGGATTTTTTCTACTTTTTCCCCAGCTTCTTTCAAGAATTCTGTTGTAATTCCATCTTCTATGGAAGCCTTCCCATTCTTCATGGATTTTATTACTCTTAACACTTCTTCTGTAATGGCACATCATTGGTAGTGTCTTCTTTCCCTTCCTCTGTTGGATTGTGTCCTGTGTTACCTGTCTTCTCGTACAATTTCATGAAGAGGTTCTTAACGCTCTTTATGATAAGTGCACAGTCTTATTGTTGATCCACCATCTGGCTTGAGTGTAATGATTTGCTATTTCCCAATCATAAGTCACTGCTTCTTCTTCTTTAAGCTATTGTAATCTTTGGTAGTCTTCTTCACTATATCACAGATACATGTTCTTATATCTTTAGTTATAAATTTGCAGATCATCTTGCACAGCTCTGAATCATAAATTCCTATTCTTTTATCTTGGGATTGCTTAATTTTTTCTCTCCTCAGTAATTGCTTTGTCTTATCAGATATATTCTTATCCTGTATTTTGCAACCATTCCCACTTTAGCCGGGTATATTTTTCTAGCATACATAGCATGGTTAAACCTACCAGCACAAGAGCCACTATACAAATTATTGAACACCCATTGCCACCTTCCTGCCACTTTTAGACAGTGAGGTAAATATATATATATAAGAACAAGAGAAAAAGAAGCGCCAGCTCCATAGCATAATACTGTTTGTAAAAGACACAAATGTATTCAAAGTCAAGAGAGGCCGCCAGGACATGCACTCACTTCAAATATACAAAAACATTAATGGGAGACAATCTGTAAGCTTCCAGGAACTGGAAGGTGCAGCCAGGGTGTAGTCAGAGCAGTAATACTGATGCTGTGGGTGTACAGGGCAGATACTTATCAGTATGAGATGTCATCAGGTCAGAAGAGGGGAGGGATGATGTTCTCCACTTCAGTGGTGGTATAGCTGAATCCATGGGATCGGCACTCGTGGCGCTTGGATGGAACCCTCAGCGTCACAGAAGGAATGTCCACACAACACAATGTAGGAGCGCCACCCCAACAATGCAGTTAAAACTGCCTCTCTCCTCTCACTCTGTTTCCAACAAAAAGGCCAATTCTAGCCCACATGTAGCTTCTATATCACTTACCGTGATTCAGCCGGCTTCAGGCAACGGGGCATTAAATGTCGCCGCAGGGTCACGTGACATCACATGAAGTTAAGGGAGGGGCGCGAGCACTGGGGGAGAGCAGGTAGGGGGCGCAGCACCAGAAGTTTGCGCATCCCTGCTTTAGAAGACTCAAATGTCTATAAAGGAATGAAGTGGAATGCTTCTAACGCCTGTTAATCAGAATCCCCTTACTGTGTTATTCTCTAAACAGCGATAGTGATTAGCAACTTTATAGGCTGTAATAGTTACTGCACTTTAGAGAATAACTAATTTCCTTACAAAATTAGTGTAGCTTTGGTCACTAAGAAGAACACATAAGAGACCACAGACAGAGCATTAACAGTAATTACTGTATGTGACAGTGGGCAGTTTAGAAAGGTAATCCCTCCTAGGATAAATAAATGCCAGTGACATGTTTAATGGGTTAATGGGTTTAATCTGGGTGATTGTATTGTATTGTATGTCTTTATTTATATAGCGCCAAAAGTGTACTCAGCGCTTCAAAGAATACAGTACAGGGAATTATAATTATACAATAAGTGCAGCAAAATCAGACAATAGGAAAGGAAATCCCTGCCCCGAAGAGCTTTCAATCTAAGAGGTTTAATGGGAAACTTACAGAGACAGCAGGGGAGGGAATAAGTGCTGTGATCAGATCTTTATCTTGCCAAATTCTGACATCTATTATTATTGTGAAATTATTTTTAAAGTTAGATTGTAAAAAGGGTGAGTTGAGATTTGGGGGAAGCGGGAGGTGTTGATTTTGAAAGATGTCACTGTGTTCAATAAAGGTTTGCACACACAAAGGCCCCTCCCCCCCCCTTGTCTGTATTGATTCTCTGATAAAGGACATAGTGGGATAAGGGTAAAGAAAACACTTGATTGACAAACACTTCCCCATTTGGAGGCCCCTAAATACACAATGTTCAATTAAATAATTTTCAAAAAAATTAAAGCAGACAAACCTTTGCTTTTAGCACAGTTATACTTGTATAAGGAATCCAATTAGTCTGTTAAATTATTCACAAAGGTTTTTTTGAGGGCCGACAATGTGGGATTGCACCTTTAACTGGGTGTATCTGAACTCTATTAAATGAGGGAAGGGGGATGGATGTCTATAGCAGGGATATCCTTAAAACCTGGCCTGTTGGTGGCCCTTGAGGACTGGAGTTGTCCACTCCTGGTCTAAAGCAACTCTTCAACAGCAACAAAAAATCTCTATGCTCTTAATTCATACTGTACCTTAAATTGTTAGTCTCTCCTAGAACTCATGTGATAATGACAGAGACATGTTTAATGATTTAAATGTGCGATTGGTGCCTTGAAAAAAAAATTGGGCAAGTACAGTATTAATTTCCACACCATTAAACTTTTTACTGAAAGGGTGATTTCATCTTTTTAAGGAAGACGATTACATTGATAATTTGTTATTGTGCTGTGTGAGACTATACAGTATATTTTTTTCTTGGTTTGCTTTTGTTTACATCTCAGTCAAATAGCTTTATTATATCAACCACAGAACATTTATTAAAGATTCTATTGGAGAATTGTGCCGTTGGGGGAATAATGGATAAGAGATGACATGCAAGCATGGGAAGAGAACAGCGATGTTGCCACAACATTATATTTATTGCCAGAGGGACATAAAATTATGTTTAGCCAAAACAGTGCCTCTAAAATAAAAAATATACAAAATAACATTTATTCAACAACATTGTAAAATATATATAAGCTTCAGGTGACTCAAGGGCCTTTGAAAAACACAGCCAGCTCCCATTAAACACGTTTCATACTCACTCAAACACTCAACTGATAGCACTATACTTAGTGTTGTGGGATTTATATCCGGTGATATCACTGCATTAACAACAAACTTCTTTCAGGTGATGTACTATAATAGTTGTGTTTTATGGCTCGGGTGACAGAGAAATTGTATAAACATATTAAATGGTCTATTTACCGGCTATTCATTTAGCCCAGATGACCTATGAATTATTTATTATTCTTTTTATGACCTATTCCAAGCTAATATTCAAAGGTTTATGGTTTCTGGTCTAACCCTGAGTCACAAAGAGCCAAAAGGTCAGAAGACACGGGCACTGGGATCTTAACAGGTTTCAAAGACGATGCCCTTTATACAGCACTAATTTACATCTAACGTATCCCCTTCAGGTTTTGGATTTATTAAATGACCCTGCGATCACAGTGCAAATTGGATTTGGGGTTTGGGAAACCATTTTACAGCCAGCTTGTTCTCCAAACATATATTAACCACCAAGTCGAGATTCGTGTTTGGATTCTGGTTGCTGTAGTAACAAATCTCCTGCTGATAACTGAATGAAGAAGCCAGTAAGATAGTTCATACATATATTTTTACACCCTGCTGCTTTACTAAATATGTTCTAATGAGATGTCCTTTGCTTTCCATGTACTCTGCTCATTGTTAAAGGCTTCTCTCATTTGAACGGATCGTGTTACGGAACATTTTTGTCTAAACCTTCTCTGTCAAACTACTTGTTTTGAAGGGGGGAGAAGCGTATTTGGAAATATTAAACAATTTGAAAGTCATGTCAAATAAGTAAAGCAGTAGTACATCTCACTGTAATTGATATAACTGTGACAAATGTTAGAAGCAAAGCAGACAGCAAGTAAACAGCCATAACAAGGTGTTACCATATATTTCTTCAAAAAATGAAATCAGACATAATTCCAGACTTATTGGTTACATATTGATTTTTAAAATGGGCTATTTTGTTTTACACTTGACAATGAGTCTCACTTAGGGTTCAGTACAAGGTTACATTTTAATTACCAAAATTGTACATTTTAAATGTAGGGAATACGTCACTACGATAATGGTTGAAAAAAAAATGCTAAAAGCTAGATTATTATTATTATTATTTTTGCTTGGATTCTAACCTGTCTCTCCCACTTAATTGTTCTTAAATCCACCTAGGAGAACAATGAGTAGTAACTACAATTTTTCTTTCTTTCATTTAAATTCTGCAACAGGACGAACCATCCAAGTCAAAGTTACTGCTGAATGCCTGAGGATTGTCTAACTAACCTGCAGAAAAAACAGAAATGTGCTAGCACAGCATGATAGTAGAATACGATAATGAACATCAGGTATCTGATGGGGGTGCATAATAATGATGAAATACTGTACTGCACTGTACGCAGCACTGTGTATAGAAGATCTTTGAATAATTAGTACCAACTTGAAAGAGATCACCGTTTTCTGTTTAGTTACCTAAAACAGATTCCCAAGATCATGGCAGATAGAGCTGAATCTCCTCCCAGGAGTCACCATTTTCATTTGCTCCTTTATTGATTCCATAGTAAAATTATATTAATTAACTACTGATATTTTTTGTCAATGTGGTGCTGATTTTTTTAGTCACTGAACAAAGCAGTTTTGTTGATAGGATAAGCTTGCATATGTAATCATTTATGTTGCTCATCATACAGTATTTGTGTATATGGCTTTAAAAACAAACAAAAAAAAAAAACAGTACTCACCATCAAATTCTGCAGGTCCAACTCCTACGATGATAATTGACATTGGAAGTTTGGAGGCCTTTAAAGAAAACACATGTTCTATCAGCTTATAAAAGTATAAAGTGACAACATGATAAACATGCTAATTCGTGATTAAAGAAGAGAAGTTGAAACCGGAAATAGAGAGAAAATATTGTCTCACTATCAGGGGGTGGATAGGGATAGGAATACATTACTTCCAATGTTTTTTCTCTCGATATGTTTCAAACCCCTCTCGCCATGAAAGTAAAAAATCTAAAAACAAGCTGCATGAAGAATTCTACTTTAGTAAAATGTCCAGATGCGAGAAAACATTCTTATGGAAAATTATGGAATAGAACATTCTTTTTTTGACATGGACTATGTCTGACAGCTATTAATATTGCACAAAATATATCTTTAATGCAACAGTTACATGTAAATTTTGTAGAGCACATTTTGTCATTTCAATTTCATGCTGAAGAGGCCAAGATGTCATGCATCAATTTTGATGTGTCTGACATTATTGGCTGAAATTCAGTAAGTCTCAGAAATCATGATGGCTTACAAGTCAGATCTTTCTCTAAGACAAGGATTACTTTATAATTATATTTTCCATTTAGGTCCAAAGTTCTATGACAATTACTGAAATAGCTATTTGGATTTATGAGCATTTGGATGCGCAGTAAAGATTATTATTTCAAATACTGAAGGCCCATGTTAGTTTTATATGCCTAGATTTCAGCCATAAACTTTCTATGAAGAATGCAGGACGCAGGACCAGTACAAGTTAATTAGTTTTTTAATTAAATGCAAATTTGTTACCCGATATTCAGTCATTAGTTGGAGATATAACTGGGTTGTAATGTCTAATATAATTTAATGATTAAGAAGTGATATGCCTAAAGATATTCAAGGTCTGAATATACAGATTACAGTCAACCTTATTGCATCTGTTATCCTGCGGTAAGACATGAGTGCATTTGACCCCGCGGCGTCATTTGATGCCACAATGTCATGGCGACGTGTAGCCAAAGAGCCGGCACAGTTACAGTGGCCTCACCATTTAATTTAAATGTGGGGAAGAGGATGGGGCCTCTGCAAGCGCGGCGCCCCCTCCCCCCCCAGAAAATCCTGCACCCTTGGCGCGTCCCACAGTTTGTGCACCCCTGCGGTAAGGTACTAAATTGTGCGATTTGGCACACATATCAATTTTTGTTTCTTATTTATATATGTAGAGCCTGTGACAATGTATAATTCTGCATTCTTACCTAAGCTGGCCATTGCTTAGTGCTTCTGTTATACATTTGTAAAAAATATTGTGTGCCTAATATAATGGCTGCCTTTCAGTTTCAATCAATACTTCAGTCAGTGTAACTCAGCAGCTACTGTACAATATATCCTTATATTACTAAGATAATATTATCTATTGTTACAGTTTTCCGTTCAAAACTGCTGGGAATATTTGTAACAGAGGTGCGCTACAGCCTGCTATAGACATCAAAGGATGCTTTAAAAGTTATTAAAAATTGCATTGAGTTGAATTTTTAAAAAAAATCACTTATCTAATATAACAGAACTTATTTATTTAAAAAAAAAACATCTCATGTTTTGCTGCTTTAAAGGTAACACAGAGACTTAAAACAGCAAAACATGTGAAATCTTACATGTTTATTTTTTATTTTGTAGTATTAGGTAATAGTGACTGTTGTGTTTATTTATTGTTTTTATTCAACTCTTAATGCCATTTAATGAGTTTTAACGCATCATTTGATTTCTATAGCAGGCTTTAGCCCATCTCCCAAGCAGTACAAGATCTTTGCAACACATTCCTGTTTTTGTGATCATTTGTTGCCTATATTTCCAGCAATTTGAGCTGCAAACTGTAACAATAGATAATGTTACCGCAGTCATATAAGGATACATTGTAGCTGCTGAGTTACACTGACTGAAGCAGCCATTATGTTAGGCACACTGTAACAGGGGAGTTATCCCTGTTCAGGTAATGTGCCTCTAATCCAGCAGTGTGGTGGTTAACTGCTGGTAGTCAATTAACAAACACCACCTGCCTGATTGCTTAGAAAAGCCTGTCTTTTGAGACAGGAAGTGAGACTCCTTAGCTCACACCTGAGCTGAACTTGGAGACAGAGCAGAGATTGTCCTTGACTCTCACAACTTGTGAGACTGACATGGGGACACTTGTCTTGAGCCCTGCCAGAAGAAACAGCAGAGCTGCTTTCAAGACACAGGGGAAACTTCTAAACCTGAATGCTGACAAACCATGAAGAAAAGGTAGCAACCAGGAACAGAGAAGATTTTCCCTCCAAACCACAAGGAAGGACAGATGTCTTGAGCGACAAGCTGACCACAAGACAAAAGGGGACAAGATTCTAACCTGGAGCCTGATATTTCCTTTGCACACAAGGGTGCGGTTCCAAGAGAGCAGAGAAGCTTCCCATACAGCAGCCCAGCTAACAGATAAGACTTTCATTTACAAGACTTTTTTTATATCTGTTCATTTCATGCTATATGTTTGGGGCTGGGAGACATGCTTATCTAAAGGAGTTGTGGATTGCATAGTATTTCACTAGAAATACTCCCAAGTGAATAGAAGCTTTGTTTTCCCCTTGTTTGGATGGTTTCCTGATTTTAAGGAAACAGGCTCAATAAAAGCCTTATTTAATTTCACCATAACCAGTGTCCCTTGCATACCTCTGTGAGCGTCCACCTACACACACAATCAGGATTTTGACAGATTTATAACACGAGAACCAAATGATTGCCAGCTTAGGTAAGAATGTAGAATTATACATCATCACATGCTTTACATATACAAATAATAAAAAAGGTAGAAAGAAAATAGTACTGCTACTTTAACATTATGTTAGAGAAGTTACAGTATACCTAAACTTGGCTTTACTCCTATCCCTGAAAAAGAGCAAAAATTGTGGTAACAGTGGTGGATGGGGAGGAGGAGGACTCTACTATTTTAGTTGAGTATCCATTGACTTCGATACCTCCCCTTCCCCCTCTTCTTTCACCACCACCACCACCGCCGTTTTTGCTATTTTTTAGGGTCTGGATGGGAATACGGCTAAGACATACTTAACACCACGTTATTGAAAGGTACCGCTGTGTTGCGCTACACTAAAGTGATGTTCAGCATATGCTAATGATATACACAATAGCCATTATTTTTGCATATAATTATTATGTGTTAACCGCAGGGAAAATAACATCCATTACTGTTTTATGTAACGTCATGTTATGAGCTCTGACTTTATGGGGCTTTATCGATCTGCCGATAAGATGGAATTCAGCTCACTATTGCCCCTATTCAATATGCTATAAAGCAGATTTCTCTTCAAGTCTGAAGTCTCATTCTCTGAAATGAAAAAGACAGCTTGTCAGCATATTGAATAGAGGCCTCTTTGCAGACTTCTACCCAAGTGACTCCCTTACACAGATACTGTATCATAAGAAACATTCTGAGAAGCAGCAGCAACAGGGGTATTTGGGGGCTAGAACGTAGCTTGTGAGTCTATGCAAGTCTAAGAGAGGTGGCTACTTCCACTTGTTTAAAGCATTAGATAGTGACAGAAATTAAACGCTTTTACCCAAGTGTCGTGCAGTTTTTCTTTTACAACTGATTTAATCTAAAAGCATATGCAATCAAATATACTAATTGGATTCAATTGAACTAATAAGATACACCGTTTAAATTAATGACCATAATAATGGGACACATACAGACAAATACAACTCAAGCACTCAATCGGGAACTGCTCTGTCTTTACCTAACAACTCAAGCACTGCCATTTTTTTAGTGCATAAATTAGCATACGTGCATAAGACTATCAGTCTTGAAAACAACGGCTGCAACTAAAAGACAGCCATTGACCTTAAGAAACATTTCAAGCAGCTTTACTTTTAATAAGAGCCCCATATTATGAGAATTGCTATTTTTAAATAAATTAAAGCATAGCCATAAATATTTTAGGATCATCTTCTTTGCAGCAAGCGCACAACATCTGCTAGTTTACAAAAACAATTTAGATGGTCTGCCTGGAGCAGAGCAATGACCGAAAAACACATAGATCATGAAAATGTCAAGGCAGACAGTTGTTGTATTTGGGGATACATGGATGACCTTCAACCCCTTCACTACCAGAGGGCATTGAGCATATTGGTCTGTCCATCAATGCATTAGAGGCCCCATTGGCAGCAAAGAAGTAAAAATGCCTGCATGTGTGGTTTCAAAAGAAACATCAGTAACGATATTTGATATCTTGTATAAAACACATTTTCAGATATAAATGTATTCAAATACATTTCAGTTTTTAATGCGTATGTAGTCCATGGATTCTCAGTTCTCACTTGAGTTTGATAAGGATTGGATTTCGATGAAGGATTAAATAAGCTAAAATAAATATCTTGTTAAGTAAATACAGCTAATGCGACCATCTTAAATGTCATACTTCCTCTTTCACAAATGGTAGATTGTTAATTTTTACAATACAGATGTAGCCAGACTCGCTGTTTTCCTCACCAGGGTAGGCGAAGGTCCCGATGCCTGTGAAAGGTCTGATTTGGAAACATGGACCCCCCCCCCTTGGCAGTGCCGTAGACTTTCGCCCTTTGGACCACGGCTAAGGGGACAGAAAGTTTTGCAACATCTGTATGAAGAGGACCTAATGAAGGTGATAACTGTGACGGCAGGGGTAAACGTGCCGGCTTTTAATAAAGGTCAAGCCTGCCATCACCTCTACCTGTGAATAATACATCTGCATTATGTATATATGTGTGTATATATATATATATATATATATATATATATATATATATATATATATATATATATATATATATATATATATAGTGGTCGACAAATCACCAAAAAATCTACTCGCCGAACAAAAAAATCTACTCGCCACCTAGTACCACATGTGTGCTGCTTGGGCTAATAGGAGCTCGCCACGATGTTAAATCCACTCGCCCGGGGCGTGCAAATGTATAGGTTTGTCGAACACTGTAGTGTGTGTGTGTGTGTGTGTGTGTATGTATGTATATATATATATATATATATACACAGTTGTGTGAAAAAGAAAGTACACCCTCTTTGAATTCTATGGTTTTACATATCAAGACATGATAACAATCATCTGTTCCTTAGCAGGTCTAAAAATTAGGTAAATACAAACTCAGATGAAAAAAAACACATGACATATTACACAGTCATGATTTATTTAACAAAAAATAAAGCCAAAATGGAGAAGCCATGTGTGAAAAACTAAGTAACCTTATGATTCAATAGCTTTTAGAACCACCTTTAGCAGCAATAACTTGAAGTAATCGTTTTCTGTATGACTTTATCAGTCTCCCACATCGTTGTGGAGGAATTTTGGCCCACTCTTCTTTACAACGTTGCTTCAGTTCATTGAAGTTTGCGGGCCTTTGTTTATGCACAACTCTCTTAAGGTCCCGCCACAGCATTTCAATCGGGTTGAGGTCTGGACTTTGACTGGGCCATTGCAACACCTTGATTCTTTTCTTTTTCAGCCATCCTGTTGTAGATTTGCTGGTGTGCTTGGGATTATTGTCCTGTTGCATGACCCAATTTTGGCCAAACTTTAGTTGTCGGACAGATGGCCTCACATTTGACTCTAGAATACTTTGGTATACAGAGGAGTTCATGGTCGACTCAATGACTGCAAGGTTCCCAGGTCCTGTGGCTGCAAAACAAGCCCAAATCATCACCCCTCCACCAACGTGCTTGACAGTTGGTATTAAGTGTTTGTGCTGATATGCTGTGTTTGGTTTTCGCCAAACGTGGTGCCATGCATTATGGCCAAACATCTCCACTTTTGTCTCGTCTGTCCAAAAGACATTGTTCCAGAAGTCTTGTGGTTTGTTCAGATGCAATTTTGCAAACCTAAGCCGTGCTGCCATGTTCTTTTTAGAGAGAAGAGGCTTTCTCCTGGCAACCCTTCCAAACAAACCATACTTGTTCTGTCTTTTTCTAATTGTACTGTCATGAACATTTAACATGTTAACTGAGGCCTGTAGAGTCTGAGATGTAACTCTTGGGGTTTTTGCAATTTCTCTGAGCATTGCACGGTCTGACCTTGGGGTGAATTTGCTGGGACGTCCACTCCTGGAAAGATTGGCAACTGTCTTGAATGTTTTCAACTTTTGAATAATCTTTCTCACTGTAGAATGATGGACTTTAAATTGTTTGGAAATGGCCTTAGAACTCTTCCCAGATTGATGGGCAGCAACAATTGCTTCTCTAAGATCATTGCTGATGTCTTTCCTCCTTGGCATTGTGTTAACACACACCTGAATGCTCCAGACCAGCAAACTGATAAAACTTCAGCTTTTATAGAGGTGGTCACACTTGCTGATGACCAATTAATCAAGGGCATTTGATTAGCAGCACCTGTCTGCTACTTAGCATCTTAATTCTTATGGAAGCAGTAAGGGTGTACTTAGTTTTTCACACATACTGTAGCTTCTCCATTTTGGCTTTATTTTTGTTAAATAAATCATGACACGGTGTAATATGTCATGTGTTTTTGTTCATCTGAGGTTGCATTTACCTAATTTTTAGACCTGCTAAGGAACAGATGATTGTTATTATGTCCTGATATGTAAAATCATAGAATTCAAAGAGGGTGTACTTTGTTTTTCACACAACTGTATATATACTATATATATGTATTATGTGTGTGTATGTGAATGTGTGTGTATATATATATATAATACATATATAATATGTTACCTGGTTCCAGTGGCCAAATGGTGTGTGATCTTTCCAAGTAACTTATTGCATGCAAATGGGGTTGTTGTTGCAAACCCTCGCCTCCCCCCCCCCCCCAACACCACCAATCAAGGAATAGGTCATATTGCAAACACTTGGGGGAAAGGAGAATCCTAGCCAGATGAGATAAGCTCATCTCAGTTTTAGTTGTGGAAGGGAATGGGAAGAAGCAGCATGGGAAGAAGCAGCTTGGGAAGGAGCTGTGTGTAACTGGGAGACGCAGCAGTGGAAATTGCAGGAAGACAGACAGGGACAATCTCTTTAGGGAGATCCCTGCACCTAAGTTTATAGTGTACCCCGGTTTCCCAGTTGTAAGTATGTGTTTATTTACTGTACATAGTTGTGAATATTTATTTTTCCAATAAATTAATTTTATAAACTCTGTGTTTCTGTCTGGCAAATTGATCCCTGGTGTGTTAGTCCTGGTCTCCCGTGACAATAATATTCTGAAGAATCGGAAATGTTTTATTTCTACAATTCATTGTGATTCCTTTGATTGCAGTAATAAATAATTGAATAAAACAATGATTCATATTTACCATAAAGAACAGTTAACCAGAACTGAATATATACTACATTACTACATTACAGTACACATTGATGGCTTTTCATTTTGTTTAATAATGACCACAAAATGTCAGAGTGCTGCCTATTTGTGTACATGTATAGCTAATCCTATGTTATATCAGAAATGTGCCACTATACAGAATATTATATCATATTTTCAAACCAGGAATGAAAAGCATTACATTTGTAAAATGATTCTTAACTTTCAAATACTGAACTTTGCAATTAAACAATAAAACAAAAGGACATTACACAACTACAGGTGCATACAGAACCTAAATGGAAAACTACCTGTGCTTCAGAAAGAGAACAATTTACTTACATTTACGATAGCCTCCTTTGTCTGAGCCATGTCAGAGATAACTCCATCTGTAATAATCAGCAGAACAAAGTACTGGGAGCCATCCTTTATTGAAGTAGCATATCTATGGGAAATGAAGAGAACAATTACTCTTAATAAAAGCAACAGGAAACACAATGATGTTCAATGGATGATTAAGATTTCATAGATATTATATATGAATATCAAAAGCTAAAGTATGCATGGATTTGTTTCTCATGGTCTTTCATTGTGTAAAGGTTCACACCTCTCTACTGATACAATTGGATAGCAATATTCATGTGGATCAATGTTCCAATTTCCAAAAGTGACTCACACAGATGAAGAGTTTGATACAGCTCATTATAATCTGTGCATCATCTAGCTCCTTCCTAGCTCCTTTTACACTCCCCAAATTGCAAGCTGTAGCACACGACACAAACTTAGAGCAAAGAGCCTGATGATACAGTATATTGACAAAAAAGATGAAAGTGGAGCAATTTGCTTAAATTTTGATCTAAAATCACCCCAAGTGTGTACAAGTAATCAACCATAAATATAAACATAGGCAAAACAGAGATATGGAATTACTTTGTTATATATTTTATAAGTTTAAAATGTCTATATATATATTAATATATGTATATATATTTATTATTGATTGTATTAATTGTAAATATAACCGCAAAAATCTAACAGCATGATATATAATAAAATATAATAATATGAGGTATTAAATATACTGAATATTGGATAATTATTTGTAACGAAAACATAGATAATAGGGGGATTGTAAAAGGAAAACAAATTGTGGATGGGGGAAAAAGAATTCTGTTTAGTCACTAAGCATGATGTTAACCTGACTGAACATACACAATTGACATAAAGTGACATTAAAAGGACAATAACATAATGGTAAGTCAGGTTTTGGGCCGGATACATCAAACTACATTAAAGTAAAGTTAATATTACACTTGCTAAAAAAAATTCAAATTCAGAGAATAGAGTAGATTGATCTATGAACGGGTATATTTGCCCCAGATATGCATTTATTGTAATTGTATGTTCTTGTAATCCTTTTTCTGTAATCCAAGTACTGTATTTTTATATATCTATTAAAACATTTAATAAGTGATGCTTTGGGCTCTAAATGAACTGTTGCACGCTCTGGAGAAAGTATTTACATTTTCGGACACATTTTGCTACAACAGATTTATGTATATTAAGTGCATAGTTTTCTATAATAATCAGGGACCTGAGACCCTGGCAAATATTAATTTGACACCTTTTATTTGCATTTCCCGGGTGGTGGAATCGTATAGATACGGTTGCAATTGAGTAAGGGGTTAATATAAACTAATTGAAGGTACCTTGCACAGGCAAAAGGTGAGTTGGCTACAATATCCATGTGCATTAACCATGGTTGCATATCTAAGTCACATTTACCTAAAAATTTGGTATTATGACTCTTTTTTCTCGGATCTGATGCTTTTAACGGATTCAATAAAAACTGCTTTATTTTTGGCGGTGCACTGTTGATGTATTGCACGATAAAAATAAGGCACTTTTTGTGGCACCAATACCGCATTTTTAGATTACTGCAGCTTGATGTAGTTATAAAGTGAGAGACAAGAACACTCTTTTGAAAGCACTCATTGTAGTATATGATATGATGAATAAATTAATAAGTAATACTTTAATAATAATGGCTTAAAATAAATGGATATAAAGATGAACTAATAATAAACAACTAGCACGGGTGACCTGACATATAAAACAAATCAACATGCTCAATACAAAAACTGAAACGAGGGGGAAATCCGTAACAAGCAATTACTTAATAGTAATAAAATGGCTCGCAACTGATATAGAAGAGAACCCCTAGGTTCAGCACTAGAAAATGATTAAAAACCTGTACATTCTAAACAGGTAGCAAGAGACTGACCATTATAATAATTGTAAATAAATGACAAATAAATGTTCCTCCTAAAGCCACAAATAGCATAGAATACTCCCAAACCGATGTGTCAAATAACACAGTCAAAATAGACTAGGTGCACAGCTAATATGAAGGCACCTTGAATGCTTAGTCCAGGATAACAGCAAATCACTGATAATTACCTAGTTGTTAAATATACATAAACATG
Organism: Ascaphus truei; assembly: GCF_040206685.1. Lineage (NCBI taxonomy): Eukaryota > Metazoa > Chordata > Amphibia > Anura > Ascaphidae > Ascaphus > Ascaphus truei. The sequence continues at coordinate 44,305,271 of NC_134487.1, read as the reverse complement.
ATGAATTCTGATACATAAAGTGCATAGAGCCCACAAAGTGTGTTGAAATGGCCCTGAGGCACGGATCTCGTCCGTATCAAGTTATCGCCTCCTAAATTAAGACTAACAAATGCACTCAAGTAACAAAAGGTAATAGATAAGGAACAGTTCAATTGTGAATCTAGGGATAGGGTGGAACCGCAAGTGTAACACACACACTTAAATCAGCAACCAGCTACTATATAGATTAAATGTAGCGACAAACGAGACACTCTGGTATATACACCAGCAGTATCTAAACCTGGAGGCTACTGTGTTACTAGCGCCATCGTCATGGCGTAGTAAACAAAAATAATGAATAAACCTTAACTTAAGGTAATATTGAGCCCATAATGTGGTGGGAGGCGGGACCAGGCTGACGTCATGACGCATTAATGCCGGGATGAGGGTGAGAGGCACTGCTGAGTGCCGGTTCAGCCGCAAGTTGCTGTTAGGCAGTTTTGAATTTCACACACTGTGTTAATGGCCATTACGGGCTCAATATTACCTTAAGTTAAGGTTTATTCATTATATTTGTTTACTACGCCCTGACGATGGCGCTAGTAACACAGTATCCTCCAGGTTTAGATACTGCTGGTGTATATACCAGAGTGTCTCGTTTGTCGCTACATTTAATCTACAGTAGCTGGTTGCTGATTTAAGTGTGTGTGTTACACTTGTGGTTCCACCCTATCCCTAGATTCAAAATTTAACTGTTCCTCATCTATTACCTTTTGTTACTTAAGTGCATTTTTAAGTCTTAATTTAGGAGGCGATAACTTGATATGGACGAGATCCGTGCCTCAGGGCCATTTCAACACACTTTGTGGGCTCTATGCACTTTATGTATCAGGATTCATCATGTTTATGTATATTTAACAACTAGGTAATTATTAGTGATTTGCTGTTATCCTGGACTAAGCATTCAAGGTGCCTTCATATTAGCTGTGCACCTAGTATATTTTGACTGTGTTATTTGACACATCGGTTTGGGAGTATTCTATGCTATTTGTGGCTTTAGGAGGAACATTTATTTGTCATTTATTTACAATTATTATAATGGTCAGTCTCTTGCTACCTGTTTAGAATGTACAGGTTTTTAATCATTTTCTAGTGCTGAACCTAGGGGTTCTCTTCTATATCAGTTGCGAGCCATTTTATTACTATTAAGTAATTGCTTGTTACGGATTTCCCCCTCGTTTCAGTTTTTGTATTGAGCATATTGATTTGTTTTATATGTTAGGTCACCCGTGCTAGTTGTTTATTATTAGTTCATCTTTATATCCATTTATTTTAAGCCATTATTATTAAAGTATTACTTATTAATTTATTCATCATATCATATACTACAATGAGTGCTTTCAAAAAGGTGTTCTTGTCTCTCACTTTATAACTACTCCTTATCCCCTATTGCACCTTTGCTACTATTTATTATACTGTATATTAAGCTGATGCGAGAGTCACTTTTCCCCTTCCCGCCTATCCCCCATTTTGCAGCTTGATGTATCCAGGCCATAGTGATATTTCCCGGAATTATTTCCCTCTCCTATCCTTTCTCAACTTGTTATACAGTACATCCATTTCAGGGTCTGGATCGGCGTAACGCTAAGAAATACTGTACTTATCGTACCATTATTTATAACATAACATTATTATTACAGGACGGTGCTGTTAAGCCTACTCTAATGAGATGTAGAACAACCATTATGTTTTGAATGAACCTGATTTAACTGAGCTTCGTGGATTTAGCCCGTAGTGAACAATGCAAGCAAATAATATGACAACATGATCCCTGTAAGATAAAACATAAAGTGCTGTCATTGTTAGTGTCACCTCACTATCTCTAGTTGACAAAGTAGTCTGGCTTTGTTTACACTGCTGGGTGTTTGTCATTCAAACAATGTCACGCTGCACAAGGTGATTTGACTGATGGAATTCTTTACTTGACTATATAGAAGGCTGTAATTTTCTGAAACGTATTCTGTGCAGTTTGTATCTTTAGAAGCAATAAAAAAATAAAATGAAATAATGTATGCGAGTTTTATTTTCTAATTAGTGTTTCCAAATGGTGGGCAACATAAGGACAGCAAAGACAGTGAGCCGACATTCATATATATTAAAAAAAAAAAAACAGGCTGTGTATAAAACACAGAAAAAAGGGAGAAGATCAATGTCGCAGCCATCCAAACACAGGGACTCACCAGGAAAAAATTAAAATGAAATATTTATTGGAGTTACATTAAAAAAGAACACTCAGGACGGACAAAAATAGAAGAACCTCCTCCCACGCGTTTCGGGCATGTACTGCCCTTTCTCAAGGAGTACTTACGCCCGAAGAAAGGGCAGTACATGCCCGAAACGCATGGGAGGAGGTTCTTCTTTTTTTGTCCGTCCTGAGTGTTCTTTTTTAATGTAACTCCAATAAATATTTCATTTTAATTTTTTCCTGGTGAGTCCCTGTGTTTGGATGGCTGCGACATCGATCTTCTCCCTTTTTTCTGATGTTCCAGATCGAATTCGTGCCGAGGAGTTACGTCATCCGTGTGCGCACGGAAAGAAATGAGGAGAGAGTGAGAGCCAAGGAGTGAATTAGGATAGCTGCATCGTGAGTATTGGTTACTCCAAGCTGATCCGGTCGTGCTGCATCATACCATATGGATAACTCCGGTTATATAGCAGCACACTCTCCATTACTCTCTCCCTCTGATGCTCCCTAGCTCCAACTGCAATCGCAAAAGGCATTCTGCCTCCAGGTACGTTACCTTTGAGCTTACCAGTCGGTTGTTTTTTCTTCTGTGTATAAAACACAGATTATAGCTTCCGGTTATCACTGGTATGGAGCTGGAAGACTTTATTGTACAGAGTGTGAACCATACACTGTAACAATTAAGGTGTCAATGCGCATGAAAGCTTGTTTTGACCACCATTTCACAACTGTGAAATGGTGGTTTTCATAGTGTGCACCATTTTGTGCTTAAGATGCGTCATATGTAACAAGCATGGTTAAACATATTTCTAAACAAAGATTTACACCACCTCAAATCTGGTGTTTTTTTTAATGCAGATTGAAGGAAGAGATAGTGACGCACAGCTTGATACATCTCATCATCTACAGTATGCTCATCATGTAACTACTCCCTCCTACACTCCCTAAATCACAAATACAATGAAAATGACACTCTTTGTACACGTTGTCTACTCAGGTGAGCCTCCAATCTAAAAAAAACAGAATGATTTTTTCACTCAAGGCACATAGAGTTATGGGTGTACTCGGGAAACAACATCCTATGCATAGGTTTTAGTTTTAGCTAAAGTTCAAACAATACAATTAGAAAAGTAATAATTTTTCTTACCTTGCCACATGATTAATTACAGGGGCAAAGTTTGTCGGCCCATAAAGCTGTACACTTTTTAAGCTTCTGTAATAGGCTTCCAACACTCCATCTATTCCATTACAGTAAGGGTTTTGGGGATTTCCATTCTGTAGCAAATTTAAAACAATTAAATTGTTTATTTTAACTATTTATAAAATGTTTTACCAGGAAATAATACATTGAGAGTTACCTTTCGTTTTTAAGTATGCCCTGGGCACAGAGTAGTGATGACAATATATGGTTACATTAAATTAACAAAGGTTATACATTCAATTTACAGACATTTCATGGACAGTATGTAACAGCTACAGACAAGATTGACATTATGTTAGAAGAGGTAGGATACAATGTGTTCTATTAGAAGAGGCCCTGCCCCACGGAGCTTACAATCTTAAACAAGGTTAAGTGGAAACATAGGGTACAGGGGATGAGAAGGCTGGTGTTTTTTTTCCGGATTCTAACAGAGCAGCTGTAACATCAGAAAACGGCTATGTAAAATTTCCTAATTTCTCTTTCTTCGATTAACCCAGCTCCACAATATGCAACATTCTGGTTTCAGCAAAAAAAAGAAACGTTTATTTTGAAGATACAAAAATAGTACAAAATGGCGGTGACGTTCCAAATATGTCATAATATTCGTAAAGATAGTTGCATAGTTTTCTGTTTCTGAGTAAAATACTTATATTTGATCTTAATATCATGATAAAACTTCTATCCATCTCCTGTTGTTAACCCATCTCTCTCACATAATTCTGGTGTAATCCCTCTATCTTCATCCTAGTATAATCCTTCTGTTCTCTGTCCTTTTTATAGATTACCCTGTTAGATATTTATTTAGATAATATCTCTAAATCAGCTCTTGCTATCACTGATGTGATCTGATAAGGAACTGCCCACACCTCCATACAGAGAATAAGCTATTATGGCATGTCTTCTGGAAAGACCCAACCTAATGCCATAGCCTCTTCTGGTTGCATCAGCTCTAACTACAGTTGTCTATAGTTACTCAAATGTCAACCATAGGGCTACTCTACAGAAAACTCAGCACAGCTGCACTATAATTAAATACAATCCCAATGTAACTGAATTTATCAGTATATACTAACGAAAGAAAGAACCATTTCAAATCAGACAATATACTTAGCATTTTGTCTTCATACCGAATTAATATACATATTACAATATAATATTACTGAACTGGATTTATTACAGACTGACAGAAAACAAAAACAAAAAGCAGAACAGAGATTTTGACAAATACAGTATATTCAATTTTTAGGTTAATTTGTATTAATGTACGATAGAAATAGCAGCCTTAGACTCCAGATGTATACAGTCAACAATGTAGTGAGGTGCTTCGAGTCTGAATATTTTCAGTTTGCCAATTATAAAGACATTCATATCCTACCTGTTGATGATGGTTACTTAAGATCAAACGCAAGAAATGTTTTAACAAAAAATAAAATACAGGATGCCTATCTATATATAAGACTGAAAAAATGTTTGTGTGTATATTTGTGCCGCCTGTGATTGGCCGGCGGACGAGCTGCGGGGTGGGCTGATGTCACAGCAGGGCATGATAGTCACACCACCCACACCCGGAAGCTGCCCCTAACCTCAACCCGCCACCCCTCACACCCTCCAGCACGAGCGGCACGCCACCTCACCTCAACCCGCCGCCCCTCATACCCTACACCCTCCCGCCTCACATCACCACCGGCTCCCGCATCACCCGCTGCCTCCCGCCTCTCCCGCGGGAGCGCCGGGAACCGGGACAGAGGGGGAACGAGCGGCGGCTCCCGCATCAAGCCGCATCCGCACTCTCCACTCACCGCTTGACCCGCGGGAGCGCCGGGACGGAGGGGGGGGGGGGGGGGAACGAGCGGTGGCTCCGGCATCACCCGCCTCACATGCGGGAGCGCCGGGGACGGAGGGGGGGGGACGAGAGGCGGCTCCGGCGGCTCCGGCGGCTCCGGCGGCTCCGGCGGCTCCGGCATCACCCACCTCCCCACTCACCACCTCACCTGCGGGAGCACCGGGGGGGAACGAGTGGCGGCTCAGGCGGCTCCGGCATCACCGGCCTCACCCGCGGGAGCGCCGGGGATGGGGGGGACTGAGCGGCGGCCATCACCCGCCTCCCCACTCACCGCATAACCCGCAGGAGCACCGGATACTGGGTAGGGGGAGCATGAATGCCAGGGACCGGGGCGGGGGAAACGAGGACCGGGGGGTCATGTAGGGGGGGACTGTGATGTCAGGTACAGGGAGGGGACAGTGATGTGGGGTGCAGGGGGGGAAACTGATGTGAGGTGCAGGGTGGAGTGTGCTGCGGGGTGCAGGGGGGGTGATCTGTGGTTCAGAGGGGAGAGACTGCTGTGGGGTTCAGGGGGAGGAGTGATGTGTGGTGCAGGGGGGGAGACTGATGTGAGGTGCAGGGGGGAGAGACTGATGTGAGGTGCAGGGGGGGAGAGTGATGTGGGGCACAGGGGGGTGGAGAGTGATGTGGGGTGCAGGGGGGGAACTTATGTGGAGTGCAGGGAGGGGAGACTGCAGCTGCGAAGGAGGGGGGGGAACGGAGCTGTGAAAAGGGGGGGAACGGAGCTGTGAAGAGGGTGGGGGAGGTGTGAAGGGAGGGGGGAACCCAGCTGTCAAGGGGGGTAAATCCCGGGCAATGCCGGGTATATCAGCTAGTACAGTATAAAATACATCTTGTCTAGCTTACTTTTTAACCCCTTTACAAAATGGCTTTCTAAGGCAACTATAAGATACAAAACACAAAAATATCCAATGTGACAAAATACATAGTTAAAAACTTGAATCTTTGTGTTCTCATGAGTAAGGGTAATATAGCCAGGTCCCCCTCTGGGTGTCTGTCCCCCCCTCACTGTGCCCACCTCTGGGCCCCTCAATGTCTGCGGCGGCCTGGTGCGGGGTCGCGAAGTTGCGGGCACGTGCGCGCATCTCGGCTGGAGCAGCGGCAGTGTCCGGCAGCTGCCGGGAGATTGTGGGGAACGGCAGTGGTATTGCAGGGTGGCACCATCATGCGCGAGTTTGAGCATGTGCAGTTGGAGCTCCGGCAGCCCTTACAAGTTGCGCATGCGTGAGGACAAGCGCGCGAAGGGCTAGCCTAACAGGGAAGGCTCTTGGAAGGGACTACAAGTCCCATGAGCCTCAGGAGTGCCCCACATGATGCCAGGGAGCCAATAGGGCTGGAGTATCTCCCTGCTCTCAGGGATTGATACATTTCGCGTCCTGGAGACACGGCAGTCGGCGCCAGGACAGTCTAGGGGAAGGATGTGAGGGTGTAGGGGTCAGTGACCCACTGCACTAGGCCAGCAGCCCCCTAGGTCCTAGTTAGCCCTGAGCAACTCAGTAGATCGTGACACTGCAGGGACAGGCCCTAGGTTAGGGACCCTGCCCCTTTTAGTGTCAGCAGTACAGTTAGGGACACAGCGGATGCTGCGCTTCCCATTCCGAGGCTTGGGATAAGGCCTACTCCGCAGAGAGAGAGCTGAATCATATCCTGGTGGACAGCTCTACCCGAGCACCGCGCTGGTGGAACTGGACGTTGCCCAGGAGGTCGTCGGATCCTTTTTGAAGACCCTTGAACGCCTAGGTGCAGCCGCACTGGGCAGGTATAGTTAATTAAGTGCACCAACTACAGAGTACTCACACATAGTGGCAGTGCTGACCACGGGACAAGGGTTATACTATGGACATGGTGTGGGGGTACACGGTGGTGGGCACGAGGTATACACTCCTAGGTGGGAGTGAATGACACTTGGGACTTTGGTATAAGGCGTGGGGTTATTCCCCATGAGGAACAGCATTACAGGGTGACACTGAAGTATTCTTGATGTGATATTATGGTTATGTTTAATATACAGTAAACTGTTCTCATATATATTTCGGTGTATGTGGGTCCTGTGTGGGGTACATTCTACACTCCTAGAATCCTGCACAGGTGGAGGCGCTGTATATTGTAAGATCGTTCCAGAGGATTCACCCCAGGCTCTCACTGGTGGAGGCTCAGGCCTCCTGTGAGCCTGACAGGTACTGCACCACACCTGGTAACATATAGGTTCCTCTTCACATGCACACTATATGCGATTGGGTGGGGGAAAACCCATTACAGTAATTTAGTTAACCCCTTTGGCCAAAGTGTTATTAGCCTGCAGCCACTTCACGGCATGACCAGTATGAAGTCCAAACACTATCTGTGATAATTCTCATTTACCTCTGCAGTAGAGGAAGAATCGTTCCAATAGATCTGTCCTGCACAGGTACATGGAAAAACCTGCTACTTAAAAAGTCAGGAGGGGTGAGCTTACACCCAGGGAGGAGGGGCCAACAACCTCCAAACAACTAATACCAGTTGAAAATTAAAATTAATGAACACACAGTTTAGAAATTCAGAAGACACATTTCACAATGTGTCAAAATTCGATCCACAAATTATTCACAGTCTTCGGCAAAATTTGTTTTGCAGACAAATATTAAAAAGTGAAGATGTTGTAAAAACATTTGAGCAAATGTATGTAATTCTAAAAATACGTTTGTAATGTATGCAGCAAAACATGTACAGATGGAACATACAATCTTTATTTCATATCAGGTGAAGATAGAAAGTAGAAAGTAATGGTTTTGATTTGTACAGTAGGAGTGTAAAGATTTGTAGCAATTGTACATCAATAATCAACAAATAACTTGGCACTATGGCATCAATAGACCAGCAGAAGAACGGTAAGCTATCAGATAAAATAGACTGAATCAATATGAGTTCATGCTTTTTTAGGTTCAAGATGAAGGCTACTTTAAAAAAAAAAAAAGATGCCAATTGCTGGAGTCAGATAAGGACACAATTATTTAAAAGTCAATCACTTACAACACCACATAACAATTAGAGAAATGATATTGCTGTTATATGAACTGCCGGAGAGACGAAAGATTGGATGCCACACTAATTACATAACCTGAAGACAAATTACTTATGAACATATGAGAGTTTTCGACATAATAAAAAAATATATAATTGCAACTAAAGAATAATTTGGAGACCATTAGGGAAGAGCATAAATCCATCATTTGAAAATGCCCTGAAGAATTTTTCATTGTTCTATACTGTTCCTTTACTCCTCTCAATATTAGACAACTGACAATCAAGTCTCTGAGAAGACAACATCCTATTTTAAACTTGCATCCCTTTCAATTTCTCAGTTTATTTGCATTTAAACCACCAGACTGAAATAAGACAAAACATAAGATTTTAAAGTTTCTAATCCACAAAAAGACTTTGTGTAAAGTATCTTTGTTTTTACACCATAAGGAGGCTAAACATGTACAGAAACACTGTATTATTTTAGCTACAGCTATGTATAAAGAATAAGAAGCATGTTAGTTAATTAAAACAGAAATATCCATGAAAGGCATTTACCCCTATAATCATACAGCCTTGGGTTTCTCACGAACATAATACTTTTTCTTTAAAAACAAAAAAGGTTTGTTTGACTTATGCGACTTCTACAGAAATCCAATGCAGGCATTTAATCCACAGCAGTCAAAGGCTGCATTTACAGGCAACTTCATTACCTTAGCGGCTAACTGCTAAAGCAATGAAGGGGTTAAATACCGGTGCTATGGGTAGTGGAGGAAGGTGAAGGTGGTATTTGGCCCTTGGTGGGTATTCTGGCCTTGCGGGGGGGGGTTGCAGATGGAGTTAACCCCTTCATTACCTTAATACCGCTAAGGTAATGAAGGGGTTAACCCCTTCCGCTACCTACACGGTAGGTATAAACACCCACCAAGGGAAAAATACTACCATCACCCATCCTCGCTACCCCCAATAAAAACATTCAAAAACACAACAATCCTACTACAGACCTCCACTACCTCTAATACCCCCCTAACACCCCAACACATACAGTAATACAGTATAGTAATGGGCAAAATAACTATTATACAGATATCGATAATAGCTCATTTGCCCATTCAAACTCAAACATTAGCCAGCCAGCCTAAAAAAAAGTAAATAAAACTTTTACTTACTCCTGCCATCATGAAGGGCATCCTCATCACCATACTCCAGGTCCATGTCCTCCAATGGCAGCAAGAGTACAAGAAAAAATACTATCTAATGGCCTAAGCGGTTAATAACCACTATAGTAATTTAGGGATTGATCCCCCGCTACCCACCCGGGAGGCCTAACCACCCACCCCGGGCCCAATATACCCACCCCCTACCTATTGAAGCTGCAGTTCATGCAATATCCTGCATGTGTGGTTTTTTGAATAAATCAGTTCTGTAGTAAGAAAAAATACTTTTAGCATTTTCTGTTTTAAAAAAACCTACTTTGAAAGACCAATTTTCTTGTATTCTATTTTAACAAGCATACATGTTCCTATAGCAACGATTTACATTCCCCATATTTAAAGATGTCGCCAAACTTTGCCAATCAATAGACGGAGAACGAATTGACCGGCAGCTATGCAGTTTTTTAGGTAAGTAGAGATTGCACAACTGAAACTATTGAAGTAAAAAAAAAACTAAAAAAAAAAAAAATGGGAGTCTGAACTGCAGCTTTAATGATGTGTTAGGTTGACCATTGACTGGTATAGTGGCTTGTCATGCCCATATCATATGGGCATGATGTACCACTGTGCCAATCAGTGGGTAGAGGGTGGGTATATAGGGCCCGGGGTGGGAGGTTAAGCTTCCCGTAAGGGTAGCGGGGGAGGGTGGGTTAACCCCTTAACCACCGTAGCAGTTAATAACCGCTATAGTAATTAAGGGGTTATTAGATAGTATTTTTCTTGTACTCTTGCTGCCAACGGAGGACATGGACCTGGAGTATGGTGAAGAGGACACCTTCATCATGGCAGGGGTAAGTAGAAAGTTTTATTTACTTTATGCTGGCTGGCTAATGTTTGATTTTGAATGGGCAAATGAGCTATTATCCATATTTGGATAATCGGAATTTTGCCCATTACTGTGCTCTATGTGTTGGGGGGTTGTTGGGGATAGAGGAGGTAGGTAGGTAGTTGTGTTCATTTTTGTTTGTTGGGGGTAGAGGGATTGGGTGAAGGGGGTAGTAGCCCCAAGGGTGGGTGTTTAGGCTTTCCGGGGTGTAGCAGGACTGGTTAACCCCTTCATTACCATAGTGGTTCCCAACACACCTAATCCACAGCAGTCAAAGGCTCAGTAAACATAGAATGGAAAAAAGGCACAAATACATCAGATACATGGGGGCCAATCGAGTAGCCGTCATAACCCAATTATCAAGGATTTTTAGCTGTTATCGGCCAAAAAAGCCTACAGCGATTCTGAAAGCCTTGATAAGAGGGCGGCGAATGCATTTTTGGCTCTCGTCAAAAACACATCGCCAGGTGAGCCAGATAAGCCCCTTATCGCCAGTTTTGAAATGTGTGCAATTCTAGTAGCCTCGATTAGCTTAGCTAATCGTGGCTCTAGAATGGCGATTTCCTCCCAAATTCCTCACGCCAGAAAAAGATGGCGTGAAGTTGGTGAGAAGCTTCAGAGGTGGTGGCGAGAGAGGGACATGAAACATTTTTTGCATTTTCCTGCATCGGATTGATGCCGGGTATCTCCGGAGCTGATACACATTAATATCAGCACCGGAGTCCCCAGGCATGAATCAGATGCATGAAAAATGCATTTACAGGCAACTTCATTACCTTAGCGGCTAACTGCTAAGGCAATGAAGGGGTTAAATACTGGTGCTATGGGTAGTGAGGTAGGTGAAGGTGGTATTTGGCCCTTGGTGGGTATTCTGGCCTTGCGGGGGGGGGGAGTTTGCAGGTGGAGTTAACCCCTTCATTACCTTAATACCGCTATGGTAATGAAGGGGTTAACCCCTTCCGCTACCTACCCGGTAGTTATAAACACTCACCAAGGGAAAAATACCACCTTCACCCATCCTCGCTACCCCCAATAAAAACATTCAAAAACACAACAACCCTACTACAGACCTCCTCTACCTCTAATACCCCCCTAACACCCCAACACATACAGTAATACAGTATAGTAATGGGCAAAATGACTATTATACAGATATCGATAAGCTCATTTGCACATTCAAACTCAAACATTAGCCAGCCAGCATAAAAAAAGTAAATAAAACTTTTACTTACTCCTGCCATCATGAAGGGCATCCTCATCACCATACTCCAGGTCCATGTCCTCCAATGGCAGCAAGAGTACAAGAAAAAATACTATCTAATGGCCCCTAATCCCTTAACCACCTTAGTGGTTAATAACCACTATAGTAATTAAGGGGTTGATCCCCCGCTACTCACCCTGGAGGCCTAACCACCCACCCCGGGACCACTATACCCACCCCCTACCTATTGAAGCTGCAGTTCATGCAATATCCTGCATGTGTGTTTTTTTTAATAAATCAGTTCTGTAGTAAGAAAAAATACTTTTAGCATTTTCTGTTTTAAAAAAAACAACTTTGAAAGACCAATTTTCTTGTATTCTATTTTAACAAGCATGCTTGTTCCTATAGCAACGATTTACATTCCCCATATTTAAAGATGTCGCCAAACTTTGCCAATCAATAGATGGAGAACGAATTGACCGGCAGCTATACAGTTTTTTTAGGTAAGTAGAGATTGCACAACTGAAACTGTTGAAGTAAAAAAATAAATAAAAAAAAAACAAAAAACGGGAGCCTGAACTGCAGCTTTAATGATTTGTATTAGGTTGACCATTGACTGCTATAGTGGCTTATCATGCCCATATTATATGGGCATGATGTACCACTGTGCCAATCAGGGGGTAGAGGGTGGGTATATAGGGCCCGGGGTGGGAGGTTCCCGTTAAGGGTAGCGGGGGAGAGTGGGTTAACCCCTTAACCACCTTAGCAGTTAATAACCGCTATAGTAATTAAGGGGTTAGGGGCCATTAGATAGTATTTTTCTTGTACTCTTGCTGCCAATGGAGGACATGGACCTGGAGTATGGTGATGAGGACACCTTCATCATGGCAGGGGTAAGTAGAAAGTTTTATTTACTTTATTTATGCTGGCTGGCTAATGTTTGATTTTGAATGGGCAAATGAGCTATTATCCATATTTAGATAATCGGAATTTTGCCCATTACTGTGCTCTATGTGTTGGGGGGGTTGTTGGGGATAGAGGAGGTAGGTAGGTAGGTTGTTGTGTTCATTTTTGTTTGTTGGGGGTAGAGGGATTGGGTGAAGGGGGTAGTAGCCCCAAGGGTGGGTGTTTAGGCCTTCCAGGGTGTAGCAGGACTGGTTAACCACTTCATTACCATAGTGGTTCCCAACGCTATGGTAGTGAAGGGGTTAATTCCTCTCGCAACCTTCCCGACAGGCCTAACCATCCACCCTCAGGCTTTTGCCCCCTTCATCCATCCCCTCTGCCCCCAATAAACAGGCTATTGAGGTTGAACTCCTTCCTTGCCTTAGCGGCTGGCTGCTAAGGTAATGAAGCTGTTTTAATAAAAAGAAATTATACTAGTGTACGTGAGCAGGGGGTCTCCGGAGCAGAACCGCGTTGATTTGAGTTCCGTTGACCCCCTGCTTCCCAAGATACAGGCCCGTTATGGGCTGCCGGTATCTCCTATGCATTTAAATGTCTCACGTCACGTGACCGTGGGATTTAAATGCATAGGAGAAACCGGCACCCCATAACGAGGCCTGTATCTCAGGAAACAGGGGGCCCCTGCGCCTAAAATCAACGCAGTTCTGCTCCAGAGACCTCCTGCTCATGTACACTAGTAACACATTTTTTACTAAAACCCTGCGATCGCTGGTGAGATATGCGCAGGGAAAGGCGTCTCACTCTGTGCAACGCTCTATGCAGCTGGGCCAGATCGCTGCAGATCCACGGGTGAAACCTTTTGAGAGAGGCTGAGATCACATCGCCAATCCTCGTCAGTTTTGGGTCAGGGAAAGAGGCCTATTTTAGTAGCCTTCATAAAGGCTTTCTGAATACCGTGAAAAATACACTGAAAAAAACGGCGGCGTAACAGACCCAGTGAGATGACTTATGATAGCTACTAGAATAGGCCCCATGGTTCAGATCAAGAGTGTGGGACATGCCGTTTTGAATGATACCAAAAGAAAAATTAAATTTTTGACTAGGACAGTGTAGATTTCTGCTTCACGCTGCATGAAGAATCGGATTCATTAGAAGCGATCTAGCACATTTGGTAACGGTCGTTTTAATGCGGCCGTAGAGACATCTCGCATTTGGTCATTTCACCCCAAAGTTAAACCACTAATCTTACCCCATACCCTTAAAAACACTTGTCTATAAACAACTAATACTATCGCTATCCCCTACCCTAAAAACCCTAACCCTTTACCCTAATCCACTTACCCTCAAATCCGTAACCCTTTACCCTAATCCCCTTGCCCTAAAATCCGTAACCCTTTACCATAAACACCTTAACCCCTCGCCCTAATTCCCTACCATAAAAACCTTAACCCTTTACCCTATTCCCTTTATTTTAAAATCCTTAAAACTTTACCCTAATCCCTGTAACCTAAAATCCTTCACCTCATACCCTATTTCCTTACCCTAAAAACCTAACCCTTTACCCTCAAACCCCTCTCCTTAGCCCCCTACCTTAACCGCTAAAACCCCTTAAGTTAATTTACCTTATTGGCAAAATGGCTAGCTACCGAGTACCCAGTGGGCGAGCGGCTCGGGCAAGGGGTTCCTTGGTGGCCAATCACCAGTGGCCACTTGGTGGCGGAGAGATTCCGGATTATAATATACAGTGTCTAATAAAAGCAGTTTAGCCATCACACTCTAAATACAAAGCCAGTGAGTATTAAGATAAACACTTAAAGAAGCGGTTACACTTATTGGCTCTTTTCTGTTGTCGTCACCAAGCAAACTTCGTTTTGCCATGTCTGTAATTAATCTTTTTTTTCCTTTTTAATCTGTGCTAAATATAAAATAAAAAAATCGGAGACTGTCTTTTTCGCAATCAAGTAAGAATAACTTTATGCAAGTTCATTGGCAATTTTACTGATATAAGAAAGGGGATAATAAAAATAGGAGGAAACCGATATATATTCCCACAGTGTAATGTGTCAAGTAAAAATAAATCCTCTCATTGGCCAATATATATACCGGTATATATATATATATATATATATATATATATATATATATATATATATATATATATATATATATATATATATATGCAGAGTTGTTTCTCACAGCAGTGGTGCAGCCGCAGCAACACAGTAAGAATGAGACAGCACTCAGAGGTAATTTTCAAAAGAGTTGTATTGGAGTAGGTGGCACAAATACCAACGTTTCGGTCCTCACAGGGGGACCTTTCTCTCCTGTCACTCACTTCAAGCAAGTATACAAAAAGGCCCAACGTTATTAAGGGCAGTAAGTACAAACCATCTCCTGCTACAGTCCGTATAAGGTGGTTTGTGTTCCATATAAATAGTTGAATTTACAAATGTTCGGGATGGAAAGAAATATATAGAGAGCTTGAAGTCTTATATGCAAATGACCTCATCATCCTTGAATGGATACTGTATTCACTGCAGATTTCTTAAACAATACACCTGCTCTGACATGATTCGAACCTCTAAACAATTTTCAATGCTACTATACAGCATACTCCCGCTTAGTAGCAACACAGAAGCATCTCCTTGCAAAGTCTATTCATGGACATCTACCTGTTTGTGTTGTCACATCAACCACACCTACAAAAGAACTTACAAAACAATTAATAAGGGCTCGCTGTATGCATCAACATACAGTACTTTTGTATTTTTCATTTAACACACCATCTGGCCCTCTGTAAAAAAAAAGAAAAAAACTAATGATAACTTTTAAATGCATATTGTATGTGAAAAATGTCTTACCAAAGCAAATTCATGACATACTCTTCCGTCAGGTGGAAGTTTTGCTCCAAATCCTAATGCTGGAAACATTTTATCACTGTCATAATCCTGAATAATTTCTCCTACTGCTTTTAGTGCCATTCCATATGCATTCAGCTGATAAGGATTCATATAATGCAGAGAGGTGGGCTGTGCAGGGTTGCCTGTTTGGAAGTAAAGGTTATAATAATTACATTTATTTGATGTCATTAACTTAATAAACGAATACATCTATAAAGAATAATAATTGTTGAGTAGATAATGAACTTTCTTGGGAATAGTAGCAGTTTTTACATGCCCAAGTAAGCATGAAAATAAAACAAGAAAAAACAATAGAAATAATCCAATTTAGTGAAAATACTAAAATTGTAGCAGCAGCACAATAAACCATACAGTATGAATGACTACAGTATCTGTAGGATTGTCTGTCAATCTTGGAGTTTATGGTCAGGTAGGGATCAAGTGTCAGACACCCCGCCCACTGCTTGAGATAACCAGGAGACAGATTTTTGAGCAAAATCAAGCATTTCATATCTTAACAATCATACACCTACAGTGTTATAAGAGCATAACTGTGTGACTAAAAAACAATATATGCATTTGCAAATATCTGCATGTCCCCAAGAGATAAAATCCTCATGCAGTCCTTCAAATCTTACAGAGAGTTCACTGATCCATAAACGTGCACTTGTCAGCCTCCGTACCAGCCACATACAGTTTTGTTTTGTTTTTCAACTTGAAGTTTGTTGAAGTTTTTCATTACACATGGGAGGAGGTTCAGAAAGACAGGGCGATGGGGAGGGAATACCAGGCTTAGTTCATACAAGATACAACAATTAGTTCATAAAGTGCAGGGAATACAGTAGTCATCAGTGTGATTCCATCTATGGAGATAAGTATCTCTGGAAGCAGGGGGGCCCTGGAACTTAAATTATTACAGTTCAGCTCTGGAGATCTCCTGCTGCAATCCTGTTATAATTTTTTATTTTTTTAATCGTGCAGTGCTACAGGTTTTGCTGCTTTAAAAGGAAACTGATATAAGTTAATCATGAAGTAGAGCAGGGCAGCATAAACTTTTTTCTTTGAACCTCCCTGCTTGCTCTCCCACCCATTCTCTGGGATCGGCGGCGTCATTTGACATCACAACGTCGTGTGACGTCGCGTTGCAATAGAAATTACTTGTCATTTTGCCCCACGGCGTCATTTGGCTCAGCATGACTCAGCATTGTCATGGCCACGTGTCGCCAGAAGCCGCCGAAGACAAGGTAAGGGATATACAGAGACCTTGTGTGCTCCCCTGTTATTTAATTTAAATGTTGTGGGGAAGAGTGCGGGCCTCTGTGAGCGCCGCACACCCCCAGAAAATGTTATGCCCCCCTCCCTTGTCATCCCTAATTGGCATCCTATTCCAACTTAAGTGAACGAGCGAAATTTGTGGAGACCTCATTATTTGGGAAATGTCTTAGAATACCACTGCATCAATTGGTGACAAACAAATACTTTGTATTTGAAATGACACAGTAAGATATCATGAAGATAATTATTCTGTGAAAACAACACATATGATTTAAAAGCACAAGAAAAACTCTTGGAGTATGTAACAGGAAAATTCCTGTTACCCTGACTTATAGGGTTAATACAAACTTCTAGTACAGTACTGTTTTTTACAGGGCTGGCTTTGCCTGGGAGCAGAGCTCAGGTTGATTCCAGCTCACTAATAAGTGTGTGCTGAATATGCCTGAGAGCTGTGCTCAGATGGATTGAATGCTTACTGATTGCGTTTGTGATTGTTTTAAAGGCTTACAGACACAGACCCACTGACTATCAAGGGCTGTGCTTCTGCATGTATTATTCTGCTACCGTGTTACAAGTCGATTAACTATCTTGCTCTAGTTTTGCTAAAGAAAACTAATGTTATGGACAATCTTTTGCTTTGCTGAATAAAAGCCAATATTACTGGTAATCTGATCCAGAGTTCTTCCTCGGTATCTCCCATTACGGTTGGTGTTAGTTGTGGGATTGTGGTCACTTACCTGTGTTCCCTATACACCTGATACAACAGGTTAGTAAAGATATCATGGAACAATGTGTGCAAAAACTGATATCACTGCAGTAACAGCTTCAGGCTGAGTACCTGACACAGCAAAAACATTGGGCCCAGCTACAAAGACAGCAGCAAAAAGTTATGCAGCAAATTGCCACCCAGCAGCACCAGCTAATGCAGCAAATGTTCAGAAGCAGCTAATGCACCAGGTGGCTAGGCTGCTCACTGTAAAGATGGACACTTCATCCGTAGTCTGCTGCAGATTCAGGAGTCACCATAACTTAAAATGACCAAAATTACATGAGATATTGAAGCCTTCCTGATCACCTTTGAGCAAGTAGCCACAGTGGACTAAGGATCAGCGGGAAACAAGGATGGCTCCTGATCTGATTGACAAGGCACAAGTAACATTCAGTCTCGGGCACTTGGCAGCAATGCCACCCTGGATTATACTCAGGTTAAGGCTTCCATTCTGCATTGCCTGGGTCTTAACAGCGAGACGTACCACCAGCGATTCTGCTCAGAAAGTTGGACAAAGGATGCCATGCTAAAGCTTTTGCCCAACACATGCTGGACTTCTGTCAATACTGACTCGAGAGGCCATCCTGGAAATGATTGTATTAACAGTTCATCCATGTTCTCCCTGTTAAAGCCAGAAAGTGGGATGGGAGACACCAGGTACAAATCATCTCTGCAGCAATAGAGCTGGTAAAATATTTTGTGAATGCAGAGATTCCATTAACTTTGTAGGATCTAGAATCTGTGTAAGACACCCAGTGCGTAGCCCAATGTGAAGTCAGGGGCTTGGAATAACGTCCCTAGGGAAGTGTACTAAGGTGGGAAAACTCCGCCGGTACCCACAAGGTGTCACCTGTTTACCTCACCAAATTGAGAGAAAAGAGAGAGGAGTCAACATCCCTTTAAAGCATTTATCCAGAACCAGGAATGGGACAAACACCATCTTAACCCTGAACAAGTCCCACCGCAGGTACAACCTAAATGTCTTTAATGTGGAAAATAGGATATGATAATTAAAACTGTCCTATTATGGGGTGCTCCGTGGCAAAGTTTGGTACTGATGGGGTTAAGCACTGGTACCTCTGTGCTTTGCAAGTACTTCTCTAGGTAAATGGGAAGAACTCAAAATAACTGGTGGATTCTGGGGCCGGGAAAACTCTGATAGCCGAGACAGTAGAGGGGCCAGGTTAAGGTATAACAAGCCTGTTTATGTTGAGTGTTTGCATAGGAAAATGCAGGCATACCCAGAGTATCACTAGAGGTGATGGGTAGAAAAGTGGTCCATTCAGTAGGGTACTCCCCACCTTATGTCACACACTTTTCACAACTCTACTTATAAAGTGTGTCTCACTTCTATAAGGCCATAGAAGGAAAATCCCCAAGTAAAAGCTTAAATACCTAAAGGGACAGCCCATGTTCTACCACAAAATCCCAGGTAACTCAGTGGTGATCAAATGCCAGGGCATCACAAGGTTGTTTGCCCCTCTGTGTGTGGTGGGGAGTGGGTCGGGCTTGTGCGTGGTACCCTGGGCTACCACGAAGGAGGGGGGAGAACGTAACAGGGAATGTCCTGTTACCCTTCAATTATAGGGTTAATACACACTTGTAGTCCACTATTGGTTTTCCAGAGGGTGGGCTTTGTGTGGGTGCAGAACTCAGATTGAGTACAGCTCACTAATCAGCGTGTGCTGTATCTGCCTGAAAGCTGTGGGTAGATTGAATGCTCACTGATTGAAAGTCTTTAAAAAACAGCTTCTGGCAGACACACACCATGTTCCTGCTGTATGCCTATGCCTGCATTACTTTGCTACAGTGTTAGCTCTGCTGCCAAGTGCTGTGCCTTTGCAAGTACTGCAGTATAATCAAGTTAAACTATTTACGTTCTGCTGAAGAAAGCGACTTTTTTTGATGTGAACAATATTTTGCTTTGCTGAATAAAAGCTCATTTTTCTGCTTATCTGAGTACCTGAGTTATATCTCTCTGTATTCCCTGTTACATGTGGGGAAAAAAACTGTACTGTATTTCCCAAACTGTATGCTTTCAGAGATACAGTATACAAGTAATCAAAAGGTAGACAACATGCAGATACTATAAAACATTCTGTAATATACATATATAAACTATACTGCATACAACTGTATCTTGTTTTATCATATGTCATAAACCCAAGAGGAATGGGTGATGCAATGTTGTACTATAGGAATTGAAGGACATAGCAATGTATTTTCTTTCTTTAAAAAAAAATGCAGTTCTCAATATATTGTATAATTATAAGCAATGCGATATGATTGATATTGTTATTGTTATAACCCTGGTAGGTAAAATATCACGAGTCATACAAGATTGAATAAAATATTGCAATTCGTTGAAAGGCATATATGGAGTGGTGATACGTCACTGATCTTAAATACATAAGTTTGTGGGTCTAAGTCCAGTCGGATGCACTGATGCTCATTTTAGCTCCACGTCTATGACCTCTGCTCAACATTACATTGATTAGTAGCATTATATATTAATCAAATATGTTATACCCCCTACAAACCAGTAAGCAGGAAAGTTACTGGAGTTAGTGGATAAAAGAAAATATTGAAAGCAATTTCTTTCTCACAAAAATGTCCTCTGCTATGTAATGCACACATTGTATATTTGTACTGCATACATTCTTATACATTGTGTCTGACCCCAGTTGGTATCTTTTTCATATTGCCTCTACTACTTTGGTCACTGTTGCACCATCATTCTTGTCTATATTCTTATATTGGAAGAAAGGAGAGTTGTCTTGCATATATTTCAACTGAATTGTTTATTATTGGGGTCATTAGACATATTTGGGTAGCTAGTATCATAAACGAACCGTTGTTTTTTTCTTTGTTTTTTGTAAATTCTCTCGTTATTAGGTTATTCTGAATATGGGACATATAGAAAAAAGAAAAGCGGTATTGATCAAATCAAACATACAGTAAGTTGTATCATACAAGTGTAACGGGTTTTCTGGCCTAGCCTGACCCACCCAATCTCATATTGCCCCTGTGGTCTAACCAGTCCCCATTACAGTGTAGTGTCTGGTGGTGCACCTGTTGGCAACAGAACTCCTGAGTCTCCCGCATGATGTTGTGTGGGGATTGCCAACCAGACAGGCAGCTGAGGTAGTGTGCTTGAGTCCTACCTATATCCAGTGCAGCGCCTCCACCTCATCAGGATCCCAGCGTCCGCTTGTGGATGGTCCTGGTGAGGAACTCCTCTGTGGTGCACTTCTCTGTGTAATCACTCCACAATTACACACGAGGGTATGAGTTAACAAGATCATCTTTATTGCTTCGCGGCGGGCCAGCTGCCCCTCACAGCGGTTGTACTCAGCAGCTCATGTTCACCGCACTTCCCTTTGAAAGGTGTCCTTTCCCAAATTGGTGGATTCCCTATCTCCCGTTAAAGAGATATTCCCTGTGCCAGGTCCCTGGTCACAGTCTTATGAGCTGTCTCCTGCCAAGTCTGCACTCAGACTTGCTCCTTCTCCAACCAACTAACTGAACTCTACTCATGAACTAACTTTTGAGCAGTGCTGTGCCTTATGTATCCTCTGGGGGCTGGCACAACTCTGACATCACTAATCATGGATTCAGAGCATGTGACCACTCCCATCTATACATAGGGCACCTCACCAGGGTGTGAGGGCAAACCTCCATAATTACTGCTGGCATGCCCATAACTTACCAGGCCTTACTGTCAGCAGGAGAGATGACTGTAGCCATTTTACAGTATGGTTACATTCTCCCCCTGGTGAATCCCACCGGCCCTGGCTGGGACCTAAATTTGAAGTACCTTTCTTCAGGAAGCACTGTAAAATGAATGACACACATAATTAGTCACAACGTTGACAGATTTCACAACCATTTGCGCTAAGCAAGCCCTGACCAGCAGCCACTAACTTACGCAACAGCCATCCTGTTCCCCTAATAATAGTGACGAGGATCGGGTTTCTTAACTTCCCGACCCCCCATGTCCAGGACGGTCACACTATAATCGCGTGGCAACCCCCTTTCAGGTCGATACACCACTTTGTGCTTATAGACATTCCTGCCTATACACCATACCTGCATAAGGTGCGCTATCCTCTCCTCAGCTCTGCTGCCCTTAATGGCACCCCCCTTATTCACCATATACTCCTCTATGGTCTCTCGCAACCATCTGTCCCTATTGTCCTCGATTTCTTGCATAAGGGGTTCCGGAACATAGGGATTTTCCAAGCCATGGGAGTACTTGTACTTGGCGGTAATAGCCCTCTCAGCCCGGCTACACCATGTTAAATTAGCATTCCCTGCCTTCCCTGGCAACACCCATGATAGGGGCTCGTCTCAGTCCACGGGGTCTGTCAGTATACTGGGACCCTTGGGCTTTATACTGCCGTGGCAGATTTGAAACCACCGCTCCTGCATCTCCTTTTGCCGTTTCTCCGGCGTAAATTCCCCCTTAGCCCACCAGTAGTCTACTACATCCTCCCTTTGTAGTAGGAACTGAGTGCGGTCCATCCACCCCACATAACCCTCGAATAATGGGGCCCACACCGGGTCTCCCTAACCTTCTCGGGCTCTGACTCTAGGGAGTCTCCCTCCTCTGTGTCCCCCCAGGAAGACACTCCTGATGTCCCAGTAGATTGGGACTTAGGCCACCCCACTCGCTTGGGCCTTTCCTCTAACTTTACTATAGCCACGCTAGGGCTCCAACTAGACGTAGATGCCTCCCCCGAATAGCCTCCACCCACCGACCCATCATCGGACGTATAACTCGCCAGTCTCTCCCCAGTCCGTTCCTCACCGGTTCCCTGGAACCCTCCCGACATCCCCAAGCTGGACGTGGACCCACGGGAAAAGGTGACTGGGACAGGGGCTTTATCTAGGGCATGGGTTTGGGCATACGGACGGGCAAATGGTATCCGCAGGGTTCCGACCCGCTCTCTACCCTTAGATTGTCTAGAATCACTGCGAGGACTCTCCGCTGGCTGAGCCTCACCCTTCTCGACTCTCCTCGCAGCCTGCCAGCTCTTTGTTGCCACAGGTGATCGGGAAGCACTGCCCGATCACCAAGGCGTCGCTGTCATCTCTCCGGTCGTTCCGCTACCTCCGCCGGAAGTGACGTCATCACCGGAACCGGAAACTCCGCCATCTTGAGATGGATCCCCATGCGGGATCTCTTCTTCCAAGACGACGTCCGGAAGTTCCGCTGCCTTCTCTAGCGCCGCCTGGGCCTGACACCGCCTCTCCTCCACGGATGCCGTCACCGGAGCCTGGTGAGAACAAGGGCTGCTCTTACCGCTCCGCAGGGTGGGTGTGGATCGCCCGTCACCGCTGGACCCGCCGGTCCCAGGAATGTAAGGACTTCGCCTCTCGGCCTTCCGCTCCACTGGCGACACCCGACTCCTCTCACCGATACTCCCGGTAAGTGGTACCTTCCTCCCGTTTTCTCCACAGGATACTGCCACAGGCCGGATCACTGCACCGGATGGCACTCTTTGTTCCTCATCGGAGGAATCTGCTTCCACTCTGCTCGGGGTCACCGTTCGTGACAACCGTCTTTTAGTCTCTTGGTCGGTACGTTGACCGACCGCTCCTTTCTCCTCGGGCTCGCCCTTAACAACCGGCCCCGATCCCCATTCTCCGGGATCTGCACCTTCTTTCCCCAGTGCACCGGGGGACCCGGCGGACAGCCTAGCCGTATCCCCCGCGGGTTCGATAGTCTGGATGGGCACAAATGTAGGCATAGGCCACAAGTACTGTGTACCACATTGCGGGCAGCACGCCGCCGTGCCCACGGTACCGCCGGGTAGCCTGTATTGTAGGCAGAGGCACACCACAGTCTCGGTGCCCGCCACCCGAATCACCAGTAAGCCTCCTGGTACTGAATATGGCTGGGTAGATACCATGGCAGTCGCTTCTTGTGGACAGGCCATTGTCTTAGTAGAAGATACTTGCAGCAGCGGTCTGTTCTGTGAACTGGCTCCGCGTGACTGACAAGCAGGGGTTGAGTTACCAGCCACTCCCTTGACTAGCTCCACCCTCATCTGACAAAGCTGGAAACCACCCCCACTTGTAGCAATTATGGGCGGGTCCCACAGCGTAATAGGATGTCCTTTAATTGAGGCCGCACCTTTCACAGTCCTGGTGGGCGCGACCACAGCTTTCACGCCATAACCCCAACAGGGTGGGGTTCTTCCTTTGGTGCCAATCCCGGCCAACTGTCTGCAACTTTTGCAACTGCAGAATTCTCTGCAACGAGCCCACGCGGTCTCCCAGGGAAGCGGGAGCCGCCATCTTGGTTTGCTTTTCCAATCACTTTAGCTACTGAGGTAGCTTTTTGTATAGCGCTCACCGGCTGGCAAGCAGATCCTTCTTTTCCACCACACATTACGACAATGTCCTCAACACTGTCCTCCAGGGTAGTACCCTGCGGTCCTAGGCAGGACCAAAACGGTGCGGCCACAGCCTTAGCACCACACCACAGCAGGCTCGCGAAAGTCATTTCCATAGCATGCTCTTCACCCGCACACACGCCATGTGCGGTCTCTCCATTAGCCTCCGTCCGCCATCTTGGACCTTCCGCACCGCGCGGATCTTCCATTCTTGCGGTCGCCATTCTTTCACTGTACTTAGGATTATTGTACATGGAGCTCCTCTCTGCGGGGCAGCTACCACACCGGTACAATAAAGATTACCTTGATGCACCACCTTGTGTACCTAATGTAGGCTGGACTCGTGTTTGCACTACCTCAGGCTAGGCTCACTCGCTCTGTGTCTGCTGTATCTCCTTCCTTCCAGTCTGTGCTCCCTTCGGTAAGTGGTCTGGAATGGGCAAGAGTACTCTGGCTCTTCCATGCAGTACTTGGGCGTCTACCTACTGTTGGCTAGCCTAGCGCAGACCCTCTCCAGGATTCCTGACCACGTTAACAGGCTATCCCTTTAGGCATCCTACCAACTAGCACTGCCTCAAGGTGACTAGGACAGCTATAGCCCGGCTCCAAACCCCCAACTCCTTTCAGGCCCCTAGGTCGTCCCTGCGAACTGACAAACTCCATCAGCCCCCTGACTACCCTAGGTCCGTCCCAACGCAGCACAAAGTGGCAGCAGACACTCTCCATGTTTCCAAGTGACCTAGCAAAAGCCTGTCCTGTTGACAGGTCTATCTCAGCAGCGCCTCCAAATGTAACGGGTTTTCTGGCCTAGCCTGACCCACCCAATCTCACATTGGCCCCTGTGGTCTAACCAGTCCCCATTACAGTGTAGTGTCTGGTGGTGCACCTGTTGGCAACAGAACTCCTGAGTCTCCCGCATGATGTTGTGTGGGGATTGCCAACCAGACAGGCAGCTGAGGTAGTGTGCTTGAGTCCTACCTATATCCAGTGCAGCGCCTCCACCTCATCAGGATCCCAGCGTCCGCTTGTGGATGGACCCTAGTGAGGAACCCCTCTGTGGTGTACTCCTCTGTGTAATCACTCCCCACTTACACACGAGGGTATGAGTTAACAAGATCATCTTTATTGCTTCGCGGCGGGCCAGCTGCCCCTCACAGCGGTTGTACTCAGCCGCTCATGTTCACCGCACTTCCCTTTGAAAGGTGTCCTTTCCCAAATTGGTGGATTCCCTATCTCCCCTTAGAGAGATATTCCCTGTGCCAGGTCCCTGGTCACAGTCTTATGAGCTGTCTCCTCCCAAGTCTGCACTCAGACTTGCTCCTTCTCCAACCAACTAACTGAACTCTACTCATGAACTAACTTTTGAGCATTGCTGTGCCTTATGTATCCTCTGTGGGCTGGCACAACTCTGACATCCCTAATCATGGATTCAGAGC
The DNA here is from genome assembly GCF_040206685.1 of Ascaphus truei. Taxonomy (NCBI): domain Eukaryota; kingdom Metazoa; phylum Chordata; class Amphibia; order Anura; family Ascaphidae; genus Ascaphus; species Ascaphus truei. Next base: position 44,280,075 of record NC_134487.1, on the reverse strand, counting down.
ATGTGACCACTCCCATCTATACATAGGGCACCTCACCAGGGTGTGAGGGCAAACCTCCATAATTACTGCTGGCATGCCCATAACTTACCAGGCCTTACTGTCAGCAGGAGAGATGACTGTAGCCATTTTACAGCATGGTTACACAAGCATCAACAATGATTGTTGATGCTTGTATGATACTACTTATGTTTGATTTGATCAATACCGCTTTTCTTTTTTCATGTATACGACATGTTGTTACAGAAAGCAAAATAAAGTAAGGATTAATGTAACACAAAATCTACTTGCTAAATTCATAAAAGCTATAAGAGAAAAAGACTGGCCTATGCTTTTTGCGGGTATGGATACAGGTTGGAACAAGAACACAATTTGGGTGTAAGTTTATAACTGGGTTGCGCATGAGTGTCTCAGCTTCCTATTTAGCCATTTGTAGTCCAGTTGCAGGCCATGGGGACCCAATGAAGCTTTTCCTCAAAATGCATAAAAGGTAGTATCTTATTCACAAGCAGGTCTGCGAACCGTACAATGTTTGCTCTAGGCCATTTCCCAAAGGCACCCTGTGCAAATGAAGGAGCGAAATCCAGATTCCCACATAGGGGCATCAACAGTGAGGGACCTGTGGTAAGGTTGTAGGGTATTGCTACTCTACCCCAGTATAGCATAGCCTTCGGCCGCTATTTCTTCTCTTGGGCCCTAACAGTATAAGTCCTGCTAGGTACAGGCACTGGAATGGTTAATTCCTCATGAAGGCCTCGTTTGCTATTGCAGCCTTGGATACACTTACTATATCCAGGGGCGGGCCTAGAAAAAACCTGAGTGTGTCAACTTGGGGGAGGATAGTGGCTGGGTCACATGTCATTAATGTGATGTCTATCAGTATTAGACCTGCACTGTTATGGGGCAGAGTTACAAGCCCATCCCCTGGGTATATACTGCACTCTCCCAGAAATCAGTCTGTCTCTTCCCTCCCCCTGTGGAGTGGGTATCATCTACCCTGTATCCCACCAAGGGATACAGGAGGAGCTCTGGAGGAAGCCTAGATGGGACTCAAGCCTTAAGGTGACTTTCAGTGGAATCATGGAAGCTGCGACTTCTGCTGTGTACTAATAAAGAATAATGGAACCATCTAAGAGTGTGGCTTACTGTCTGGGCCACACAAGAAGTGTCAGCATAGACCATCCTTGGCCTCAAGGATCCTCGCTGACTGGAGGCGCCGCCAACTGAGAATGAAGCACCCTGAAAGCCTGTCCTGATATCTCCCCATACCACCGCTGAGCAACTCGAGCCTCCTGTACTACCAACAGGTATGCACCGCACCAGGAATACACAGGTAGCAACTCAATTCTCAAATAGGGTGGGGAAAAAGGTGCTACACCAGGTTTGTAGGATCCCATCCAATAGGGAGTGCTCGCTCAAAACTTTTTGGTTGATGTATTTTATCTATGCAACATACTGAGTCTAGCTGAGTGTTGCATTCCATGCACCCTCACCTCTCCAATTGGATCCATAATTTAGAGTTATTGTTGGCGTGCCAGTCTATAATGGTAACTAATTGATTTGACATGTAGTAGCTGTAAAAAATATAGGATCCCCAAGACGCCCACCTGCCACTACCAATATGGTAACGAGGTTTTCACCCCAGGTTTTCTATTTTGCCAAATACATTTGTTGGTCCGAAGATGGAGTCAGTTGAGAAAATGTCATGATAATTTAAATGGGTATTGTTTTGAGGGCATAGAGTACTCTCGAGAGTATGTTCATTTTAATCACATTAATACTGTACGCTCTATCCATTAAATAGTTTTTCCCTCTTTGGAACATCAATATCAATATCAAGGGGTTCGTTAGAGTTAGCAGAATGCCGTCCACATACATAGACAGCCTTGTGTGATCTCTGTCATATGTGATGTCTGGGTTTGTTCTTATGCTTTTGGCTTGTGACTCTATTACTAGGGCAAAGATCAGGGCGGGAAGGGAGCACTTGTGCTATTGATGATACTGAAGGAATCTGATAATACTGGTTTACTTTAACTGTTGCGGAGGGTTTAGTGTAGAGTGCTTTAATATACAGTATGTTTTAAACATGGGCCCTCATCTGTTTCAGCACCCATTCATAAAGGCCCAGCCCATCTTGTCGAATGCCTTCTCCACATCCATAGAGAGAAACATTGTAGGTATGTACAGTACTTCCTTTGAATAAAGTGAGTAATGTTTATATGTTTTCTCATGTTATCTCGTGCTTCTCTACCTGGGATAAATTCCAGTTGGTCTACATTTATTAACCCTCAGGAGATGGGGATTAAAGTGGTTACAGGATTTTGGCAAGAATCTTTAATGTCAACATCGGGTAACAAGATTGGCCTATAACTGGCACATAGTTTGGGGTTCTTAGCTTCTTTCGGAACCAGTGTTAAATGTGTCTCTACCATCTGTTTTGGCAGAGTGTGTTGTCTGATAGAAATAAATACTTCTTTCAAATGTATATTAATAATGTCAGAAAAATCTATAATATGTGAGTCAATCCATTAGGGCCTGGACTCTTACCTATAGGTATGGCTTTTATAACTTCCTCTATCTTCTCAAGTTCTATTGAATGTTGCAGCTGTTCTGCATTCAGATAAGAAAAAAATTACTCTTATCTTTTGCAGGTATTCGGAAATTCTAGTCTGGAAACGCTCACCATTTTTACCTGGTACAGTAAGTTATAACGACTGGCATTGAACGTTCTGAATTCTTCTTATTTGTTTAGGGTTGTACTGTCGCGGCCCCTTTTAATCTTCAACAACCCCGAAAAAATTTGGGGATGTTTTCCGACTCTCACGGGCCTTCTCCACGCGGCCCGAAATCAGCTGACAGCGCTAATAGTGCTAGACAATGAAAGCGCTTAGCGCTAAACAATAGAAATGCCCGCAGGCGCCCAAAACGGCCCAAAACGGCCCCCATCAGCCCGTGATTTGCCTGCGATTTTTAAAATCGCGGGGAAAAGGCCGCAGGAGGCTAGAGGCGGCTGCCACTGTATGTGGTATGTGGTTTGACCGTCTGTCCACCTTATTCCCCTTCTCATAATATTTTTGCCTCATCCACATCATAACATTCTCTATTGTATGGTTCAGTAACCCTCTTAATTGCCCTCTAAGGTATAAACTCTAGCCTCGGCAGTTAATGTTTTTATATGCCCTGATTCTATCTCCTGCATTGTCTGGGTTAGTTTCTCAATATCCCCTGCTCTTTGTTTTTTCTTATGGGTGGCTACTGTAGCTTAATTAGTTCCCCTCTGATCACACATTTCTGTGCTTTCCTATTAACTGCTGCTGAGGTACTGTATCCATGGCCAGGTTATTTTGGAAGTATTATAGCAGAGTGGTCCTAACCTTGTTCATTATAATGGGGTTTTATTAATGGACCTAATTTGGTGTTTTGGTAATGTTGACGTCCCTGAGCAACTGTCCATAAATGGATTGACTGTCAAATTTCAATCTCCCTCTATGACTAATTAACCAGTGATCGCTAAGAAGCACTCCAAAAAGATCTTTTGTCCAACACTTAGGGCATACGCATTAGAGAGTGCAAATTGTGTTCTTTATCACACCTTTTATCAGTATACATCTGCCCTCTGGGTCCTCCTTTAGCTCTTTTATTAAGAAGGGAAGGTTTTTACTTATAAACATGACATCGCGGTTTTTTTTATTATTTTTTTTTAACTGAGTTCATAAAAACTTGATTAAAGTGATGTCCAGGAATTTTGATGAGGAAGCCTTTTTGAAATGAGTTTCTTGCACAAAAAATCCTCTCGCCGCACCATTTTTTTTACTTCAGACAATGCTAACATCCTTTTTCTGGGTGAGTTAACCCCCTGTATATTAAGGAAGACAGTTTAAATGACATGTAAAATATTAAGAGAGATATAGGGAATCCATAACCTTTAGCCTTGCATAATAAAGAAACCAAAACTATATCATCTGCTAGTGAAAGTGACCATTGCCCTCCAAAACAGCTCCAACACAACATAATCCTACATTTACATAGGGCTCTGTAGCCAAACTAGTGCTAAGAGAATATGAATATACATTTATACATAAAAAAGTGTAATAAAAACATTTACACTTCAACATCAAGTGAATAACACACGTAACTGTGTGCTAAAGGGGGCAATCTCCTCATGCGTGGCTGGTGGGTCTGTATGACCCCCTGCCAGTTTAGCCTTATAACTGGTGTGCTTAACTATGTTTTCAGCTGATTGACCTGGGCCAATTAGGCCTGCCCAGAACTGGGACAGCAACTCCCATGCAAGTAATCACCTCTGTGGGTGAGGTTATCTACTGTAGCCTCCCTGAAGGAGGTGTGAATCCTGGTCCCTTACCTTAATTGGTTAGCCATAGTTTTGATAATGGCTATTGAACATGGACTGGGCAAACAACTTGGCTTCTTGTTCCCCTACCTTAAGCCTTGTCTCCATTACCAATGAATACAAGAGCAAACGGAGCTGGTGAGCTGGACCTCCCCCTCTCCCACCAAACTCCCAAGGTGAGGGCATGGGCCCCACGATAAGATACCACGAACATGCAAACCATATTAACTTCGGTAACAAATGTGGTCATTTTAAACATTAGATATGAATGGCCCTGTTCTCCCCTGGTCCTTTTTATTTTGACCAGATTGAACCTTTGTCTGTGAGGCAACCGGCCTCTCTCAGTTGTAGTCTTTTACCAGTCGGTCCACCTGCAATGGTGGCAGCAGCAGGTCCAGTCCCTCCCAGAGCCCTCAGGACACATTTTCTTCCCTGAAATGTGGCAATAAGCTTAAAAGGGAATCTCCATGTATATTTAACTCTGGATTTTTGTAGATTTTCATTGACTGGCTTTAGATTTTTCCATTGCTTTAGGGTTGAATAGGCCAAGTCCTGGAACCATTTTATTTCATCGCCATTGAGGGAGATCCTCCTTGTTGCAGGGTACATGCAACTACACACGTGGGTTTCTTGACAAGGCTGTTTTATTTTGCCTTGAAAAATATACAGCACACAAAACAAAAATAGACTTTTTCAGCAACAAACGAAAATGGCTTTTCCTTCAGCAAACCGAACAAAACAGTTTCTCTTTAGCAGACAGTTTATATATATGCAGCTACCCTTTTTCTATGCAGGGGACAGACAGTTCACAGTTTCACTACTTTGCTACTCAGACCTTGTTTTCAGGAATCACTTTAGCTGCTTACTCCTCTCTCATCAACAGCAAGCTCCATGTGTCTACAACCTGGGTTTTAACACACCTTGATTAGGCAGCTGGGATCCAACTAATTGTCCTGAGGTTCCCAGCTGAAGTTTAACCTAGTCAGTGCTGCACTGCAGACTAGACATAGGTTTTCCAGGCATATAACTGGTGGCTTTTATTTACCCTGTCACACTCCTCATATCTCTGACTTTGTTCATAATCTCCATTTTGTCTTTAAAGTAATGTAGTTAGGTACAATGTCTCTAGGCGGTGCCTCCATGCTTTGCCTGGGACCTCTGTGCACCTTGTCCTTGAGGATGTCCTAGTCCTAATATGTGGAAGAAACGTTTCTGCAGATATCCTTTAATCTCAGAAGGGTGAACAGTTTAGAGGACCCCCTAATTCAGAGGTCACATCTCTTGCCTCCGTTGTCCAGGTTTTCGACTTGGCATTGTATATTATGTATGAGTAAACGCTGTGAGTGCAGCCGACGACAAAGCTGCTCTTGAGCATTCAGCATGGTTTCTTTCACTCCTCCAGGTCTGTCACGAGGTTACCCAAGTGTGAAAGCCGTCTTTACTCATAAATTTCTTTTTTAATTATATGCTTGAACTGTGTTAGTTCGTCACATATGTCCTTCTTCCTTGACAGCTGCCGTATGTCTTCCTTTGTGGGATATTCATAGGAGGGATAAGGCACTCCTCCATCCTCTCTGTATGAGGGAGCACGTGGAGACACTGGAGTCGATTTGGCCACCCCTCCCCCTCCTCCCCCAATTTTTTTTTAAATATTAATATTGTTCTAATATATTTGAGAGCTCATTTTATGACGTACTGTATGTTTATGATGTTGCTTTTTGTAATATTTGGTTTCCAATAATTTCTATTGGGACTATACATTTGTAGTCTGGGCTGACAAACATCTGAAAAAGTTTTTTCAAGGTGATTTTGGAACAAATTGTGGGAGATCTCTTGATTTTCCAATCGCTTGTGGGATTTATTTTCAGGAAAAAGGTATAAACAATGTTTTTTTTATAGATTAATGAGGCAGTTTCCCATGTAAATAAGGAGTGTTGTCCATTATGAATGCTGTATACACAAAGGAACACATGTATGGTCATCACATGATGACGTTTGATGCATTTATGCTTCCGCACACACATGCACTATTGGAAAGCATGAATGATCGCAATGCAGTCACATCATATTGCTTGTGTCCAACTGTATATTTTTATTTATTTATAAAATGTTTTACCAGGAAGTAATACATTGAGAGTTACCTCTCGTTTTCAAGTATGAATTTGGGCGTAGAGTTAAGATGACAAATAATACATGGTTACAAATACAGTTACATAAGTGAACAGGGTATACATTATATACAAGACATAGCATGCACAGTAAGAGATGATATATGTTATCGGCGTATGTAACAGTTAAAGACCAGATTAAAATGTGAGACAGCTTTAGTTTTGAAGGAACTTAGATTGGTGGCGGCTGTGAGAGCCTCCGGTAGATTGTTCCAGTTTTGGGGTGCACGGTCAGAGAAGGAAGAGTTGCCGGATACTTTGTTGTCTATAAGACTGGCATGTGGGAGGCTGAAACATTGTCGCCTGATTACTTGAAATGTGTACCAACATTTATGGAGAGGTTTACTTAAAAATGTTTTTAATGGAATTTAAATAAAGGAGAATGAAAAGCCTTTAAAGTTAATAAGAATGTACTAGGGTTTTTCTTTGATATATGCATTCATAGAATGTTACTTTGGCTATATTTCCAATAGCCTGAAAACTATATTTAATCCCTGACATGTCAAACAATAAAAACTACACTATCCACATAAAGCCTTCTAAAGTTATACTCAATATTTCACATTGTTTCTGTGGCTACTCATATCATCAAGGCACAGCACGCTATAGTTACTACCGTCAGATAATTTCAAATATGACATTACAGTACACAAATAGGTTTTATAGCCTTACAACCCACACACACATATCCCTCCTATCACAAGATGGTTTTTAATCCAGTGAAAGCATTGCAGAATGTTACCTGTTACAATGATTATGCAAAGCAGTCATATTTACTTTCTGCTATAAAGTGCCAGATAACAGATTATTGGGTTTTTTTTTTGTTAGCCTTTCAATGGCATGTTAATGCGTAGGAGTTCCTGAATGGAATTTAGATCATTTAATTTGCAATACAGGCAAGCTCTGCTTTTTTTCAACATACCCTCAAATTTCTTGGATGCAGTAAAAATGCGAAACCTTTTTGACTTTATTTCAACAAATTATCTAAGAAACTAGTCATTTTTTCCCCCTTTCAATATCATCTAAAAGGCAGCATATGACAGAACAATAAAGTATCTTAATCCTAATGGAAATAATATGATTACCCGAACTATAAATGGACAACTCAGCACAGATTATGCAAATATGTGCAACATGGAAATGGCAGGAAAGCAACAGCAAAATATACTATATAGAATAATATTTAATGCAGAACAATACCTTTATTTAATCAATAACCAATATACTAATGTAAAACAATCTCTTTTCTGTGGCCCTGTAAATGTATTCAATATTATATGTAAATACTTAACATTTTAGGACTATATGTCCATTTTTGCCAAAAAAAGAAGTAAAGTGAAAATACACAGTAATATGTGTTGAAAAACAATTCACAAAATGACATCAAGCAGTTATAAACCCACTCTACTTACCATTTGATGCTGTGAAGTCTATGGCAACTGTGAAATTGATTTGGGTCCTGCGAATCAAACAAATAAAGAGGCTCTATTATTATAATATTCTGTCTATCCAGATTTATTTAGCAACACTTGGTGAGCATGAGTATATAATTGGTATTACACACACACCAGAAAACAGTTATAAGATATTCCATTTCTGTGTCATACAGAGAAAAAGTAATATTTCACAGAAAATAATAGCTTGTAGTTATTTTACCGGTAGTGTTTTACTTGTTGGAATTAAAAAGCCGTGCAACATGCGTAAGACACTATAGAACATGTATAATAAATGAAGATTGTAACTGAAGGGAAAGGGTGCACATCTTCACACATATGTAGTCCCATTGTTCGGTTCATAGACTTCCAAGCTACCATATACCGTATATATTTGTTTTATCGTTTAAGCTACAAATGTGGTTGCATCTCTCATGCATTCCTGTCCAACGTCAATCTCCAAAAAATAGAATTGCTTCAGATCAGTAAATACAGAATGTGTTCCTTATAAATCTGGTTAGAATTTCGGGCTAGGTTTTGATTGTTGAATAAGTATATCTTTGAAATGAACTGGCTACCACTACAGTTTGTAGGGTACAAGACATGGGGAAGTGACGTTTGTATTAGGCAGAAGTGGGGCAGTAAAGGGAGGTAATTGTAAAATACATACAGCTTGTAAGCTGTTTGGGGTATAGACTAACCGTGTCTATAAAATAATGTGAGCCATGCTTACACTTAGGAATTGTTTATGGACAAAAGTGAGGAAACAACCATTTTAACTTCTAAACTATGCAACAAATACAGGTATAAAAGGTACCATACCATGCTCTATGGCTCTCTCAGCACACATTCATACTCCATGTTTTCTCGGTCATTATTCTAAATAGCTAATTTATGGGTTAATGTTAAGATGATTGAATGAATACAAAAGGCTTTTACATTTTGACTAAAACTCTGAATTATTCCCGGATCGAATGTTGACATATTCGCCCATCTCTGTGCATAATGCAGGAGCTTAAAAACTTGATATTATTCACCCACGAGGGAACAGCAATGGCACCACCTTCGGAGGCATGTATCTATAGAAGTACGGGGTCCACAGAGGTTAAATTAATGAGGTTCAGCTGCACAGACCACCAAATGATTGAAATAATAAATAATCAAACCTTGGCAGAACAGCTCTTTTAAGCGACTTTGACACATAATGCCCATTGGTGCTATGTGCCCAATTACTCTCCGTATCAATTTAAAGCCAATTCTGATCTTCACTTAGAGCTCCTTAATTGTCATATTTACCAAGCTGTGCAAGCACATTCACTAGCATTATCACAGCTTATGTCTTGTTTTCTTAGACCCCTTTTCAACCTTTAAATGTAATTATTTGCATAGTAGGATCACTGTGTGTGTGTGTGTTAACTGCTACAAATACTATGGGAGACATTTATTGCAGTCTCTCTGCTTGAAAAAGCAGCACGAGGATACTCACAGGACAGAAATATGCTGTTTTATAGGTGTGATGTGTCAGCAGTAAATAAAACATACGCTATTATTTAATACAGAGATCATTATGGCTGACATTTAACGGCTTTAGCATAACATCATTTAAGCACCTGGGCCTGGAATGAGTCAACTACATTTTGCACACATACATTAATGAAGCTGTCCCCTCTATAATACATTTAAAGCAAAGTTAAATGAAGGAGAGAACCTTACTACCAAATGAGGCTATTGGTACTATCCCATTTGTTTTTTCTGTGTGGTTTCTGTGGAAATTCACGGGAAATAATTGTTGGGCTCTTCTAATCAGGAATAGAAAATAGAGTTAAGATACCAAAACATGTCTTACTGTAAGTAGAAATAGCCGTGTTAGTCCAGTTACGATAGTGCAGAATAAATGAGTACTTCAGTATTAGGTGATACCTTTTATTTGGACTAACGCTTAATACAACAAGACAAGCTTTCATGAGTTCTCTCTCTTCCTCAGGTCCTCAATACTGATTTACAAAGATTCCATGAGCTTAACACAAATGTACATCTGAATTAAGCTCATGGAATCTTTGTAAATCTGTATTGCTGACCTGAGGAAGAGAGAACTCACAAAAGCTTGTCTTATAATATCTATTGTTAGTTCAAATAAAAAAGGTATTTAAATAATATATTCTTGAGTCAGGTAGCATGGATTGCTGCTTGGAAATAAGTGCAAACAATCGATGTAACATTTAATCTGCCTTCACATCTTTTATAGAGGTCATTTGTACATTATAGTTACCAATTTCTGAATGATCACATACACTTTGCACCACATTAATCCACTTTACATTGTTGGTTTTGCTTAGGTTGTCATATTAAACTAGATAGCACTGTCAGATAAAACAGGCTTCTCAGATAGTTCCAGCCTCAAAAATGTGTACGGATAACACAAAAAGACAAGCATTTGTAATGTAACGCTATTCATATTCAGACCGCAAAATAAAAAATGGCAGTAATTGGATGTGACTTTTCTTTGCCCATCACCAGAGCAGATCCTTCTTCATTATATTTTTATATAAATTCAAATGAAAGTAAACAGCTGCTTAAATGTAATTGAAATAAGAAGGCATTTTCTAATACCATGCGTGTCTGGGAATGAAAGACTGTAATGTGAAACTTTTGGAACCAGCGTAGGGTTTCTTGTTTTGTAAGTGAAATGAAGCAACTAATAGATTATCAGCAGCAGATTAAAAACCCCTAGAGAATGATTACACCGAGGACAGAAATCGTAGAAATGCTGGGCACTTCTAATCTTGCAAAGATCTTCGAATCTTGCAAATCAAGATTGATTTTTTCCAATATCTGTCACAAAAATAAATAACAAAAATGTGGTCAGGGTCTTAAAAACATTTTCTACTCACCTAACCTCTGAAGGTTAGAGTAACACTCTAGCTGCAATGCATTGCTGGTTCCAAAGATAGCAAAGGGGATAATGAAAGAGCAACAAGCTTGATTGAGTGGAGATGGCCATTCATCTGAATAGCTATTTTCATGTGATCCCGTTTATTTAGCCCTGTAGTTTGGACATATTTCTTATTTAGTTAAAATATCTTCTCTCTTTCATTGTTGCACTGTGCTTATCCATATTTATTCATCACACGGCAGCAGACTGATTCATTAGCAGGGTTTATAAAGGTCTGCGTGAATGCTCGCTTGGACTGGGTCTAGCTAAATGAATGACATCTACCTTTGTGTTATGAATTAATGAGTGAATGAGATGTGCTCCATTTATAATTGAGAAGCTGCTGAATATGAATAAATGTAAAAGATCAGTACGCGATCTTGACAGATATTGTACAACATCTACAGTACCTTTATTTTTTTATAATTATTGCACATATTTAGTAGCTTTGCATTGTAGATAGCTAATATTTAAAAAGTGGTTTCCATGACGAGTTCTGTCTGTGCTGTGAGGGTCTGCCAGAAGAATATAAAACTTATCTTTAACAATCATGCCACAGCCAAGAAAAAACTATTCTGCTTCATCATTGGCATATGTAGACGGCTTTGTTTCCTTCTGGTTGGATAGGTTATTGTATTCTGCACTAACTCTGCCATTAAATCCTATGGAAACCCAGTGATATTCTGTGTTATAGTGGAATATGTTGGGCTACAGATGTAGCAGGTGCTATTACTCACGTTAACGCTGGTTAAAGAAACTGAAAATATAGTGCTCGCGTTACCATTGTATTTAATTGTATTGTATTGTATGTCTTTATTTATATAGTGCCATAAATGTATATAGCGCTTTTCCCCTCCTGAAATCCCTCTCCTGGCTTCCGATCAAATCCCGCATCTCACACACCATTCTTCTCCTCACTTTTAAAGCTTTACACTCTTCTGCCCCTCCTTACATCTCAGCCCTAATTTCTCGCTATGCACCATCCCGACTCTTGCGTTCTGCTCAAGGATGTCTTCTTTCTACCCCCTTTGTATCTAAAGCCCTCTCCCGTCGTAAACCTTTCTCACTGACTGCCCCACACCTCTGGAAAGCCCTTCCCGTCAGTACCCGACTAGCACCCTCTCTATCTACCTTTAAGACCCACCTTAAGACACACTTGCTTAAAGAAGCATATGAATAGCACTGTAGATATTCTGAACACATGATACATAAAGCTTGGCCCCCTGCAGACGCATTTACCAGAACTCCCTCCTACTGTCTCTGTACGTTCTCCCTACCTACCAATTAGACTGTAAGCTCCTCGGGGCAGGGACTCCTCTTCCTTAATGTTATTTTAATGTCTAAAGCACTTATTTCCATGATCTGTTATTTATATTATCTGTTAATTATTTGATTACCACATGTATTACTACTGTGAAGCGCTATGTACATTAATGGCGCTATATAATTAAAGACATACAATACAATACAGTAGTAATACATGTTGTAATCATTTAAATAACTAATAATATAAATAACAGGTCATGAGAATAAGTGCTTCAGACATAAAAGTAACATTGAGGAAGAGGAGTCCCTGCTCCGAGGAGCTTACAATCTAAATGGTAGGTAGGGGAACGTATAGAGACAGTAGGAGGGAATTCTAGTAAGTGCGTCTGCAGGGGGCCAAGCTTTATGTATCATGTGTCCAGGATTATCCACAGTGAATGAAGCTGCGACATTTCTTTAGATATTGCAGTAGTGTTAATGTATTGCATTGTGTTCTGCAACTGCGTACAAGATGGTGGCAGTGATGCATACAATTGTGGCCCAGCAGTGGTTCTTGCAGAAGGGACGGGAATCGGTGTCGTCCAAGGAATATGAACAAAATGGGTTGTCTTCCACACACAACAAGGGATTACTGAAGCAACAGGGACATTTTAAAGATATTTAAAACACAGAGAAAAGCACAATTTATATTCGTGGAGACCCCTTCGTCAGATGCAGGAGACTAAGGTGTCTCCACGAAACAATTTCTCTCCGTCATTAAATCTCTTCAAAATGTCCCCGTGACTCATGTACTGTAATCCTACGTTGTGTGCAGCAGACCACCCCACCTTGTCCACCTTCTACACCTGTATCTGGGGGTATAGTGAAGCTACATCTGCATTAATGCTAACGATGATGCATGAGCACAGTTCTCTGCTTAATTCAAAGTAAAGCAAGGTCCACAGAAAGTTGCAAAAAACGTAATTCTTATCCATACTGTCTACATGTCATTGTCATTATACTGTAACTCAGACAGGAAGTCTGGTGTTTTGGTTGCTCCAAGACCTGCTGGCAAAGCTTTCAGTAGTTGTAAGTGGAAATTTATCAATTTAAAGAACGTTTGGCACTTGAAGCTGTGGCAAACTAGTTGCTGGTTCGCTTGCATTTTGCTGCCAAAAGCAATTTTATCATTTTAAAAATGAAAATATTACAAACAAACTATATTGGATATAATTGGATATGAAGCAAAGAATAATAACTGGGGAGTGAAGCCAAAAAATAAATAAATCAAAACACAAGAGATTTGCTGTTTAATTAGAGGATCATAAATGATTAAACTTGTTCTGTCATTAACAGAAGACTGCCTGTCCTGTAAACTGCTTCCTATTGCCTCTGAATTGATCTATTTTTCAATCTATGAGACCTAGTTAAAAAATGATAAAATTAGCAATGCAAATTTGCCCCGAAACTGATGAGGGGAGCAATGAACAACGTGAGTTCATCATATTCAATATCAATGATATATGCAAAAGTATCACTATATTAAAGCTGCAGTTCACTTTTTTTTTTAATTAATTTTTTTACTTCAATAGTTTCATGTGGGCAATCTCTAATTACCTGAAGAACTGTATAGCTGCCAGTCAATTCGTTCTCCATGTATTGATCTGCAAAATTTGGCAAGAACTTTAGAGATGGCATATGTTTTTCTTCTGCTTCTGTCACTCAGTGGAAGCTCATGAATATTCATGAGCACTCCTGCACTGACATGTGCTAGAGAGAGGGCAGGGCTGACAAAGGGGTGTGCCAGGGCTTGTGACAGTTAAAGTGATTTGTTACCGGCGCTAACCACACCCAATCTGTGATAAAATAGTGCACAAAATTAAAATTCAAAATAAAATGTGTCAAGGTGATCACTGATCAAATTCTCAACCTTCCAGGAATGTGTACAGATTCCTTTCAATAGTAGCTTGTCCGGGATGGGAAGGGAGCGAAGATAGCAGGGATACACCATGAAAAATAAAAAATAAATGCATACAATAGTGTAATAAGTTCTTTTCAATCTGGATAAAACATGTATGTCTTGGCTCTATAGCAATGCCTACTTACAGCAGGTCAAAAGCTAAAAAGCATTGATCTACACAGCAGGTAGAAAGGTGTCAGGATCTTCAGGAACAACAGCCCAGGTTTACAGCATAAGAAATCAGCACCTCAGCTCAGACGTCAGTAGATGTGAGTGGATCAGAGACATGCAAAAGAAAGGCAGACCATAGTGTCGATCGTGCATAAAATTTATATAAACAAACAACAAATTTTAGGAATTGTACTCACATTGTGTACATAATCATAGTTCACATAAGGCTTTACTTGAGGCAAATGGAGTGCTGGTTCAGTGTGGAGCAGCTCACCGGGGATCTTCTCCTTAGACTCACAACAGACCGGGTGGGAGATGGCGTCTGACGTCACATCCGCTGTTGGGGTGACGGCATCCGGTCTTGGAGGCAAACGGTGGGGGAACTCAGCAACTCTGAAGCCTTCAGTAGAAAGAGCAGCTGCAGCAATGAAAGTGGCTCTACGCGTTTCGTCGTACTAGACAACTTCCTCAGGAGCAATTGCTCCTGAGGAACCTCATTGCTCCTGAGGAAGTTGTCTAGTACGACGAAACGCGTAGAGCCACTTTCATTGCTGCAGCTGCTCTTTCTACTGAAGGCTTCAGAGTTGCTGAGTTCCCCCACCGTTTGCCTCCAAGACCGGATGCCGTCACCCCAACAGCGGATGTGACGTCAGACGCCATCTCCCACCCGGTCTGTTGTGAGTCTACGGAGAAGATCCCCGGTGAGCTGCTCCACACTGAACCAGCACTCCATTTGCCTCAAGTAAAGCCTTATGTGAACTATGATTATGTACACAATGTGAGTACAATTCCTAAAATTTGTTGTTTGTTTATATAAATTTTATGCACGATCGACACTATGGTCTGCCTTTCTTTTGCATGTCTCTGATCCACTCACATCTACTGACGTCTGAGCTGAGGTGCTGATTTCTTATGCTGTAAACCTGGGCTGTTGTTCCTGAAGATCCTGACACCTTTCTACCTGCTGTGTAGATCAATGCTTTTTAGCTTTTGACCTGCTGTAAGTAGGCATTGCTATAGAGCCAAGACATACATGTTTTATCCAGATTGAAAAGAACTTATTACACTATTGTATGCATTTATTTTTTATTTTTCATGGTGTATCCCTGCTATCTTCGCTCCCTTCCCATCCCGGACAAGGGCTTGTGACAGGACATGAAGGGGCAGTGCCTTAGCAAATGGTTGTTAAAATAGAATACAAGAAAATTGGTCTTTCAAAGTTGTTTTTTTAAAAACAGAAAATGCTAAAAGTATTTTTTCTTACTACAGAACTGATTTATTAAAAAAAACACACATGCAGGATATTGACTGAACTGCAGCTTTAAAAGGGCAGTTTGCATGGAGTTTATGTAATTTTAAGCGGTCTGTTTGACGCAATTTGGCTTTGTTCCTCTTCTCATCATTAGTAGATTAGGTAAGCCAATGTCATAGTTATAAAGGTGAGAGATACTGTATTAGTAATATTGTGAACTTCCCTTCCCTCTCCCTAATTGCTAAATAGAGTTGTCCCCCTTTATACCAGGAGACTGGCTAACCTATTCTACAGTACTTGTGCCAAGACACAGCTCCATATATTCTCGTAGGCGAATTAACACATCTCCCCTGCCTGTGATAGAAATTTCACTAGTCAGTTCCTATTTCACACTATATTAAATATCATGTAAATACGTAATTTAAGGAACTTGGTTCATTTCCATACAAAATGTGCATGTTGCACAGAATTTCAAAGACCAAATGAAATGAGCCCCTTATACACATTTTGAACCGTTTGGACTTGTGAGTACTCTAATGAAGACAACGAGGTGAGTTCTTGGGCAATATTGTCATTTACCACTTGAAAAGTCAATTTGCACACTGTAATGATTAGGCCTCTGTCTGTATTAAACACTATTCTCAATATTCGTTCATGTTAACCAATGTGCTTTCTGTCTTCAGTCTTTCTGCTTAACTTAGAGCTAACTCACTCTACGTGCATATGGGCATCTTGGTAGCAGTGTTATGTCAACTTTCCATGGTTCACTGCGGATTGCACACATTTAAAGTTAATTTATAGAATACGGTCCACTGCGTAAGACAGGGGTTCTCATCTCATCCTCAAGACCTCCCTAGAGGTGAGGTTTCAAAGGATATCCCTGCTTCAGCATAGGTGGCTCATCCAGTGGCTCAGTTGAAGACTGAGCCACCTGTGCTGAAGCAGCGCTATCCTGAAAACCTGACCTGTTGGGGGGTCTTGAAAACTGGAGTTGAGAACTCCTGGTATAAGGAAAGAAACTAATCATAAAGGGTGATGGCGCTGTCTTTTCTGATGCCATTTTATTTCCATGTCCAACAAATTGTAGGACAAACTTATGCTCCTGCACCACCAGACCAACCTACTTCACAAGAACATAATTACAATGGAAATCATTAAACAATGTAAATTTGAGCATGTAACAAAATGTACCATATACACACACACCAAATATGTCTAGATATAATACAATAGAAGATCAATAACACTAGTATCTACAGGAAGACTGTAAGACCTGTCAGGTTTTCTCCAATTACACCCCAGCTTCAAGGGGGGGGGGGGGTATTTATGTTGAGAGGAATGTAGAATACTGTTTAAAATATATGCTGGTGGTTTGCAGTGAGGTACTGTATTCAGTCTTTGTTCTCCCTAAACCATTCACTAAAGTATGCAGAGGGAGTATTTAAATAAGTCCCTTAAAACAGCAATTTTAATAGATTTTATTTTAAGGAAATTAAAACAGAAAAAAATCTATATTTCCACCACAGCCTATTCTCATCCAGATTATCGCAGCCCCAAAAATGGAGAGGGAGGATGCAAAATAATAACAATGAAAGGAAAGTTGCTTTTTTTTTTTTTTTAAACCTAGACAGCATTATTCAATAACTCAATACTAAACAGAGTTGAAAGGTGCAATACACCTAAACACATTTTTGTTTGTTTGTTTGTTTGTTTCTGCTGCAAAGTAATCCATGTATTTAGGGCTAAATCCACAAAACTATATTAAATCATCACTCATAATGTGACATTACCTAAAACAGGAATGGACGTTATGTTCGGAATTAACAGTATATCCTCATAGCTTATTTATGCAAAAAACATCTTATTAGAATAGGCTGCTTAACGTCACATTATTGTGGCATAACATAACATTGTAAACTCCTCGGGGCAGGGACTCCTCTTCCTTAATGTTACTTTTATGGCTGAAGCACTTATTCCCATGACCTGTTATTTATATTATCTGTTAATTATTTGATTACCACATGTATTACTACTGTGAAGCGCTATGTACATTAATGGCGCTATATAAATAAAGACATACAATACAATACAATTACGTTAGATTTTCATAATGTGACTGTTGCAGGGTACATGCAACTACACCCGGGTTTCTTGACATGGCTTACTTGTTTAGCCTTAAAAGATATACACTGGCGACACACTTTATTCGAGCTTGGCTAGTCCCACGAATTCGGGTATACCCGGGTGTATTGAGGTTTGTGACTGTTTTCTGCCCGAGTGCATTGAGTTATTTTCCATGCAGGGATTGAAGCATTTTATTCCCGCTGGCTGCAATACTGCACAGTATATATATATATACTGCATTACAATTCATGAATTTATGCCATCTGGTAGACACGCGAAGCATTGCAGCCTATTAAATCCTAATCATTATCATTTAACAGATCAGCCGCCCATCAGCCAGGCATGAACCCAGGCTGGGAAGGCAAATTCAACGGGGCTTGTCAGAGGTGAGGAGTGGCGCATTCCAGGTATCTGCCAGGTACATACCGGGTATTTGCTCGAATAAAGTGTGTCGGTGCAGTACAGCACACAAAAACAAAAATAGCTTTTCATCAGCAAACAAGAGACAAGAAAATGGCTTTTTCTTCAGCAAACAAGAGAAAAGAAAAATGGCTTTTTCTTCAGCAGACAAACAAAACAGTTTGTCTTTAGCAGACAGTCTCACAATAATGCAGCTACCCTTTTCTATGCAGGAGACAGACAGTTCATAATTCATGTACTTTGATAACAGACCTTGTTTCAGTAATCTCTTCAGTAGCTTACTCCTCTCTCCTCAACAGCCAGCACCATGTGTCTACAGCCTGGGGTTTTTAACACACCTTGATTAGGCAGCTAGGATCCAACTAATTGTCCTGAGGTTCCCAGCTGAAGTTAACCTAGTCAGTGCTGCACTGCAGACTAGACATAGGTTTTCCAGGCATATAGCTGGTGGCTTTTATTTACCCTGTCACAGTGACATTATGGAATTCTTGGGGGTGGGTCTGTTTAGTATTTTATCATGATGTTACCCCCATTTAACATATTGATAGTCGAAACGCATATCCACAAAGGTGATTAGCGTTACGATGCCACATCTGGCATACTCGTAAGCAAATCGCTAATGATCTGTTAGCCTAATATCGTATATCCACAAAGCTCAGTTCATGTTAGCGCATGGAAATAATCCTCTTTTTTTGTGGCAGACCTGTCTGGAAAGCATGTGTATTCATTGGAATGGACGTCTTAGTTTTGCTAATGTGCAGTGTATTGATTATCGCGTCTCAGTGTAACGAAAATCCCTATTCATCCAGCTAACGTAACGATACTAGCTTACCAAACGGTCATTGTTTTTACATATCATTAGTTTTGTGGATTCCCGTTAAACTGAGGAAACTAGTGGACGTTACCTATTTAGGTCACGTCACGTTAGTAGGCCAGATTTAACGGACCTCTAAGGATCTACCCCTTGGTGTTACTCCTATCCAAATCCTGTACAGTATAATAGGGCTTTTGCAGAAGTAAAGAGAAGGAAATAGTGCTGGGAAATACTATAATGTTGTGTTATTTAAATTATACCTAACTTTGGTGTTACACCCATCCAGAGACTGCAAAATCGCTCCTTCAGTGTCTGGACTTTTGTGGATATGTTATGATAACACTTCATCTGCATATTATTTACATATCCTTATCATTAACGTCTGTTACAGCCAATGCTCTGCTCTTTAGAAGAGTAAACATGGCTTAACATTGTTATTTCCCTTTGAAGATAAACCGTGACTTTACTGAGCTTTGTGGATCTGTGCATTACAATTTTAATCTTTGCAATCTGTGGCATAAACACGATTGTTTCCTATGAAAAAAGGCAAAGAAACAAGTCTTGGGAGTGATGTAGCATACACATAGAAAGGGACTATTGTTCCTTTATTACTTACATATGCAATAATAGATCACTGTATATCTACTTTTGGAAATATAAACCCAAATAGCACATCTATTATTTTCACGTCTAGTTAATGTATACCTGATAAGGGAGAACTCAGGACTAGAAAAACACAGCTGTGCTGAAAAATAACACAGTGTTTACAAACAAATTGTCACATCAAATTTTTGTTTACCATCAATGATCTACTTATTTTATAAAAAGTTTCAGTATTAACTGAATTTATATTCTATTAAGAAACCCTAATCAGGAACAGCAGGTTTACTGTGAAGAGATTTGAAAGATTTCTAGTGTAGTACAGTTATTCATGAGTAGCGTCTCTTTATACAGTATCTGCATTGACCACAATAAAGAGTACCAAGCAGTTAAATATTTTCTTGATAATTTTTCCAATATGAAGCCAGAACAATTTTTTTTTAATTGCCAGTATTAGATTTATACCTGAACACCATTAATTTTGGTTTAACAACTTGTATTTATAATTGTGTGGTATGGCCATGAGGTTTGTACACAGTACACAGGCATGCCAACGTATTAATCTGTGAGAAGATCATTTTATATGGAACAACAATTCCTTCAAAGCTAGTGCCCTGACGTAGATGCATCGACAAATGTTTTATTTTCTGGGCGAGGGGCACACTATTTTATTAGATGATTTGATCAAGTTTTTTCGAATTCTATTGACACTAATTTTTTATTCATTTTGAAATGTACTGTAGTGATCGAATGGAGCTTCTCGATTTGGAAAGTTTTATGGAAAATCGTTTCAGTTCATACTAAGAGGTTAATTTCATATACATTGGGTCTGGTTCATCAACGGGGCCCCATTATGTAGTAACTACAGTATGTCATGTCTTTAGAGCGCTTGTTTTCCAGGGGAGATCGCGTCCTTCTCCTCTTCTATTGGCTTCTCCATTATGGCTTTATTTTTGTTAAATAAATCATGACACGGTGTAATATGTCATGTGTTGTTGTTCATCTGAGGTTGTATTTACCTAATTTTAAGACCTGCTAAAGAACAGATGATTGTTATTATGTCCTGATATGTAAAACCATTGAATTCAAAGAGGGTGCACTTTTTTTTTTCACACCACTGTCTATCACTATAATAGTTCAATAGAACAGACTCCGTGGGACGAGCCCCCCAGACACAGTGTTAGCCACATTGATTAAGTATATTATTAAATGTTGCTGAGTCTGTTCTTTCACATCTGCACCTCTACTGAGATATTTGGCACTTGATATACAGTAGCTACTTTTTGTCTGGGCAATTATTCATTGTTTCTGTTGTTTAGTGGCTATCAAATAGCTTAATTATGTACTCTGTGCACCACTGTATTGACTGGTCTAAGTATTAAGGTTCCTCAGTAGTATTTTCAGCCCTTCTATTGAACACATACACACCACACACACAGAGCAGCATTGGAAAGTGTTAAATATCCGTAGTTTCATTTGTCCCCCTTCTCCCCTGCGTGGGGGTGCCGCCGGGTTCCCTGATCGCGGTAGCCATTCTTCCCCCTCTACTATTCAATGCTTTATTGCTACTACAAACGGAGACAGACCGACACCCCCCCCCCCCCCCGTGCGATGGCTGACCCATGGTGTCGGATCCCCAGCACCCTGCTCCGGGTAAATTCTGCATGGGGGTGCCGCCGGGTCCCCTGATCGTGGCGGCCATTTATGTTCTTTTGCGGTCGTATTGGGTGGACCCTGAGCACCGCGTTATAATTTATATAATTTAGTTCCGCTGTATATAACAATAAGTGCTGCCTCACCTCCTCCATGGATATATATCCCCACAGGAAACCCTTTCCAGTGAGACAGGAGATGTGGAACTTTGTACCATTTATTGGCAGGCCAGCTGATTCCATCTCCCACACAAGAAAGGTACTCTATGACACCCTGCTGATGATCACCTTCCCTCGCATCTTGCTGTTGCTTTGTCCCTGACTAGGCCCCCCAAAAGCTTGAGGCCCTTGGGGCAAGTAGCCACACCCATACCCCCTGATGGGGCAAGGCAGAACCACACCACTCACTGTGGAGCAGGCTACATCCTCCTTAATTTGGAAAGGAAGCATCTTATATACCAGGGTAGGGGTTAGTGGCCTGCCCCAAAACTGGGCAGGTCTAAGGGCGGAACAGGCATCACCCCATGTGCTGACACCTGTAACCACCCCCATTGTATTAATACAATTAATAGTGTGCTGCCGGACTCTCATGCTGGCTCATGAGGAAGGATTTAACCCTAACACTGCCTGCACTTACAAGGACTTATGTGCCAGGGCCAGGAAACCCATAGACAGGGGCACTAGGATACATAAGTACAGTAGTAGGGTTTTTTCATGTTCCTATTTGGACAGACCCACTGAAGTAATTCTCCCTCCAGTAGAGGTAAATGAGAATTTGCATAGGTAGTTTTAGGACCTGCTTACTGGTCATGCCTGGGTGTGGCTTGCAGGCTTATAACGCTTTGGCCAAAGGGTTTAACTAAATGACCCTTACTCATGAGAATACTGACATTGAGGTATTTAACTATATATTTTAGCACATTGGATGTAGCATTGGGTATTTTTGTCTTTTGTTTTATAGATATCAACAAACTGGTGGAAGGGAGATATTGACTGCTGAGGAAGCCCATCACTAGCGAAACCCATAGAGTCCAAAGTGAGAGGAGACTGTGTGAGACGTTTTCCCGGGTGGCCGATACCGGAAGTAACAGACCAAACCCACTTGCTCGTGGACGCCGATGCTGATATCCCCGGAGGAGGTGAGGCTGGGGAAAATCTCCGATTCAGGAGATCCGACTCCTGTCCAGTTAAAGTTTTTTTTATCACTGCGCTATATTATGCACTTATTGCGAGTGTAAAATCTTTAGGATTTACTTGGGTTATATATAAATTTCCCATGCAATCTGCACTTGTGTGATAGATCTTTACAGATCCCCCCATCCACCTGGATCGATGATTTTTGTGATATCTTCTGAAATGTGAGTAGTCACTACAAGATTCTGCTAGTTTCTACAGCTAACATGTTGTTACGCTATTGCGCTATTTTTTTGCTCCGTTTCTCTTTTTTATGACAATAATAATAATAATAGCATGTTCTTGTATAGTGCTGCTAGTTTTACGAAGCGCTTTACAGAGACGCTTTACAGAGACATTTTGCAGGCACAGGTCCCTGCCCCATAGAGCTTACAATCTATGTTCTGGTGCCTGAGGCACAGGGAGATAAAGTGACTTGCCCAAGGTCACAAAGAGGTTCCCCTGCTTCAAACTCAGTGCCAGTCAGTGTCTTTACTCACTGAGCCCCTCCTGATGCTGTCCTAAATGTTAAACCAACAACTAGTTGTATTTAAAAAGTAAACAGTGGAGAAAACAGCAAGTCCTAATTTAATTATCCCATACAGTGACCATAGTACAAGGATAATAAATCTCTATTTCCCAGCTGCGAAATCAGAAAAGCTTTGAAGCAATACATTACACCAGATTTACCATAGAAAAAGAATCCAATTGAAGGCAGTGGGGTTTTTTTTGCACTGAAGATACTGTTACTGTCTTTTTCTTCCACTTTTGCCTATGTTTTACGAATACATATCTTCCCAAAAGTCCTTCACTTTTCAGAAATGAAATTGAAATAACCCAACACACACGGCACATCTGCCATGCTTACTGCTGGAAGATTTCAAACACAAAGAACCAACTTTATCATTTTAAGGGCAACTTAAAATATTTGTTTTTAATAGAATATTTAGGTGTACATTTATCAAGTACAGGTTATCGGATCTGTTTTGGCGTTAACTCCCATTGAAGTATAAAAGCGTTAGTAAAAAAATATTTTTATTAAAAAACAAAAATGTGTGTGTGCCGAGCATGCGCATTTTAAGTGAAACGTCTTTGTCTTTTGTCATTGTTTTGTCACAGAAATTGTATTTGTGATGGTGATGTTTTTAATTAAAAATCAAAACATAATTTCAGTGCCAAACGCAATGAAGTTTGACTTAGAATGTGTGTTTTAGCTATTTGTCAGTGTGTGTGTGTGTGTCAGTCAGTATGCGTGTCAGTCAGTGTGTGTGTGTGTGTCAGTCAATGTGTTTGTGTGTGTATGTGTGTGTGTGTCTCAGTCAGTGTGTGTGTCAGTCAGTGTGTGTGTGGGGTATCCGTGTCCTACTGCGCAGGCATGTGTAGCCGGAGCCAGCCCCCTTCTCTCCTCCCCTCATCGGGGTGCAGGGACACAGTGGATGGATCTCCCGGCCAGATATCGTGGGTGTCGGTGGCACACTCGTTGTTGGGGGGTGTTCAGCATCCACCGGATCCAGACCCACCGCCTTCCTCTTCACAGGACAGAGAGGACGAGCTGTCACTGTCTGAGTCCCCCGGCCCGGAGCAGCCCTCACTCTCTCCCCCCGGGCGAGCTGCAGACATGAAGGCCGGATTTTGTGTGTGTCCTCTCTCTCTCCCCCATGGATCCAGTGCTGCCTTCATCCTCACTGGTGCAAGCTGGCAACACTGCTGCGGGAACACAGTGTGTGTGTCCTCTCTCCCCCCCCCCCCCATGGATCCAGCGCTTCCTTCATCATTGTGTGTGTCTTTCTTCTCTCTTCACTAATAGACTCTAACTCCCATAGACTAATATAAAAATTCTACAAATGATTTCCAGTTTCGTATTTGTTGTTTGAAACCTCTTTTATGCAACTTTGCACATGAGATCTGCAATCAACCTCGCACTGATGAGACCCAAAATGTTGAAACAGCAGTCTGTGAGTAGGTTTCCTGGCTGTGCACTTCTTTAAACCAGGCTGTGCTGAAAGGCTGTGCAATACGGCAGGCATACGCTTATAGGGATCCATGTTATAATGCAGCGGTGTGCAAAGTGGGGGGTGCTGGATATTTTTTGGGGGGCGCGGGCGGTTTCAGAGGTCCTGTGCTCTTCCCATAGGCATTTAAATTAAATGCTGGGGGATCGCGTGAGGCCTCTGCAACTCACTTAACATGATTCTGGAGATTTTCTGTGACCATCGCCATGGCAACGCCGCGGTGTCATGCGGAGTGACGTCACACGCCCCTCTCCATGGCAACGGGGTCAGGTGACGTCACATCACGTGACCCCCACGGCGTCATTTGACACCGCCAAATAAGTGGAGGGGGGCACGAGACTGAGGAGGAGCAGACAGGGGGCGCAGCTAAAAAAGTTTGCGCTCCCCTGTTATAATAGATAAGAAGTAAAGAGTGACTCACTGTGCTCATTTGCATGTCATTACCCAGAATCCCTGGCTGCAGTAGAAGCATTGTTTGCTAAGTGATAATGGAGAAAGACAGGGTTATTTACTGTATGGTGGAGGGTTTGTGTCACTTTGTTTAGGCAACACCTTCATTGCTAAGCTGATTGTGCAATAAACACAATTTTACTACATCTGAAGTTGCGCTATCTATTTTTGATCCACTGATGCGGATGCTGTGCTCCTTTCCTTCTACATATCCTGATCTCTACCATTGAGGATTGCACACTGCAGAGTTTTTCCCTGTCTGGATTTCACTGTCAGGTAAAGGGCAACAGCCCCTCTGTGTTTACCTTTCAGTGCCTGCTGTTTTATTGATCTAAAACCTATGGGTAGGTAATCACGTACCAGGTGACCAATCTCTGTGGTAGCCAGGTGGGCACCACTAGGTCCCTTAATCTCCCTTGGGTGATCTCTGTTATTATACATATAGCCTGGAGCTCCCGTGGCTCTTGGAGACCCCCCTTCCCTGGCGCAGCTCGATCGCGGGTAATGAAAAACCCGACGGATGCTTCCAAGGGTGGGGGCTGGAGCAGGGAGCAGCGCGGCTTCTCCTGCCTGCGGCCGGTTGCCGGGGACGCGATCGGGCCGTTGCTAAGGCCGCGATCGCGTCTCTAAGGTCCCGGCGGCCGCAGAGCAGGGCGCCGCCATTACCCACTGACTCGCGCATGCGCAGTTGTAGCGTTAGCGCGAAAGGCCCCCAGATAGCTCGCGCGAGAGTAGGGAGAGATCAGGACAGTGTAGGGAGAGCCCCAGAGCCCGGGAAAGCTTGCGCATGCGCAGGGCAGGGGAGAGAAAGCCCGCGAACCCCTAGCCTACCAGGGAAGGTTCTGAGCTGGGACTACATATCCCATGAGCCTCTGTATGCCCCATGTGACACCAGGGAGCCAATAGTGCTTAGGGAGCTCCTGGGAATTGGATACATTTCGCGGGGAGAGAGCTACGTGTCAGTCAGGAAGAAGGAGAGCAAGGAGGCAGACAAGGGAAGGAGGTAGGGTGCAGGAGAGAGGGACTCCCCTGTATTAGGCCAGCACCCCCTTGGTCAGAGATAGCTCAGCTCCCCAGTAAGGTGAGTGTTGCCAGGGGCAGCCCTCAGGTTAGGGACCCTGCCACTTACATTAGTGGGAGCTGAGATAGGGAGGTTATAAAGAGTTGGAGTCAGGGAGCTGTGAGGGAAGTAAGGGTGTGGGGAGTGAGAGCAGCTCCTGCACCCCATAGGTACCCACACCCCAGGTAGGCCCCAACCCCCCACCAGGTTAGTGGGTTAAGTGTTTAGGGAGGTCCTAGATAGGGACGCGGCCCCTAGTTTGGAGTGCTGCCTTGTCAGAGTCACAGCGGGCAGTGCTGTGAGGTCTGACAGGCAGGCACCGTGGTTAGCAGCACGTTGGCTGTTAGAGTAGTGAGGTGTAGGGATGTGGGTAGTTAGGGGAGTGGGACAGGTCCTGACCCCTTAGGCCCATAGGAGTATCCCAAGCCACCATAGGTTGCTGTAATTATAGGGACGGCCTATAGTGCAGTACGTGCCCCTTATGTAGGTAGGGACACAGAGAAGTCTCGTTGTTCCCGTGAAGCGGCTGGACCCACGTTGGGGTCCACAGAGACTGTTCCGGAGTGGGACCGCTCGAGTGGTCCACGTACAAGGAGTGCAGTGGAGGATCAGAAGGAGGCATCGCTCGACTGACCCTTTTAGAAGCTTGTTGCTGACCCGAGCACCGGAGTGCTCGGCAGGTATTATACCAACACATGTGCACCAACAGGCCTAGAGGTTTTAGTGACTGCGCAGTCACCCATTGACTATCTCCGTAGGAGTACGGGACCTTGGGTGTGGGGGTTTCACTGGACATTGGGTGGGATCACCTAGTGTTGGGGAAACGTCCTGCGAGACGTCACGGGTAGTGTATCCTCGTGAGAGGGACGCAGGTTATGTAAATGCGATGATATGTTTTATGTTCATAAGTAAATTCCTTAGTTATTATATAATCACTGACTGTGTGTGTGGTTTCTAATTGGGTTCCTATGTAGGGTCATTCTACACGTCCATAGAATCCTACATAGGTGGAGGCGCTGTAAAAGAAGATCCGTTCCAGAGGATTCACCCCAGGCTCTCATTAGCGGAGGCTCAGACCTCCTGTGAGCCTGCAGGTATATGCACACACCGGTAACACTACATGTTCTACTCACCCACACTACATATGAGATTGGGTGGGGTGGAATACCCGTTACATACAGTTATTATGTACGTTGGGACTATGCTCTGAATATATTGTTCTTATACAATAGAGCACTTACTGGGGAAGCACCATCTACTAAATCACCAATAAACATGATATCATAATGATACTGTGTTCAAACTATCAGGTTTCTTAAACAAATGAAAAACAATAACATTTTACTAATCCACCGACTCCTAGAGTAACATGGAGTCTGCATAATTTAATCATCTAATTATCCAAGGTTGACTAAGTGTCATAGTGAACGAAATATCAAAAATCAGCACTCATGAAAATACAACTGAATACAATATGCACAACCTGCTTAAGCCAGCTGTCTAAATGTCTTAAGAAGTGACCATATCAATACTGTATATATTGAAGTGTGCTGTGTGATTGCAGGCATAGAGAGACAACAGAATGTAGTATTGGTCAGTGGAAAATTCCTACAAAGAACATGATTATTGTTAAAATGAGTGGGAGTATGTCGCTGTGCTGACATTTATGATCTAACGCAAGTAGTTACTGTTCCATATTTAGCTGCCGGGGCTAAGGCTCGGTTATACAACGAAGGAAAGTAAAATCATTTTAATACAGGCAGTGTTTATATACATACATTTTCCTCATGTTACGGAAAAAGGATTTGTGGCAGACCATAAAAATATATATTTTATATTATAGAACTAGTGGGGCTATTCATAAAGAATCCTACATTCGGCTTTGTTCAGACGAGGTTATTTATTTGTATTGACTGTTGCAATTTTCAGGAAAAACAATTGTATAACCATGCCCAATAAATCTTGTAGTTATCTGAAACCTTAAATAGAATTTCTATTTAATTCTACTTAGACATGA
Organism: Ascaphus truei; assembly: GCF_040206685.1. Classification (NCBI taxonomy): domain Eukaryota; kingdom Metazoa; phylum Chordata; class Amphibia; order Anura; family Ascaphidae; genus Ascaphus; species Ascaphus truei. Next base: position 44,252,244 of record NC_134487.1, on the reverse strand, counting down.
ATTAAGCCAATCTCCTAATAGAAAAGGGGACCTTATTAGACAAAGGTAGAAAAGTAAGGAGTAGAGCACAGCCAAAGGAGCAAGGAGAGGATCCAATTGATGCAAAAAAGTTTAATGGAGTATCCAAAGCATAGAGGATAACCTCCTACGTGTTTTGAACGAGGTTATCCTCTATGCCAGGGCGGCACAAACTTTTTCCCTGCGCCCCCCTGCCGGCGGTCCCCTCACCTCCGCGCCCCCTCAACCACGCTCCGGCGTCGGCTCCGGCGTCATGACTATGCTATGGCAACATGACGTCACATTACCATGCGGCGTCCTTTGATGCCGCATTGCCATGGCGACGCGTGTGAGAAGCCGCCGGAGCCAAGGTAAGTTAGATTTACAGGGGCCCTGCAGCTCCCCCGGCACTTAATTTAAGTGCCTTCGTTACAACAATGGGGGAAGGGGAAGGGGATGGAGACCCTCGCATCAGCCTGTAATAAAATGAAATCAACAACGGTGCAATAAGGGGAGAGAACAGGATGATTACTAGAGAACAAAGACACCCTCAGGGCAGTTGTATGTGATAATGTAATGGTGATAAACTTAAAATTAAAATGCTTTAATTATGTTAGTTAAAATAAGTGTCAAAATCGTTGAAATAAATGGACAACTGACAGTGGTAACACAACACACAAAACAGACAAAAATACACAATATCAAACTGAAATCTAGGGGGAAAGGTAGAGATCCTACCTATCTGCTAATTAGCAGTGATGAGCAATCAATGACTGGATAGTCAGCCCCCTGGTTCAGCAATGACAAGGTTAAAAAGCCTGTAAAATAGATACAGGTGACGGTGGACTGACCATGCAAAGGTATATGCCAAGATGCTATACAAAGTATATAGCAATTGAGTGAGAGCTCACTGATAGTAGTTTAGTACAGCCACAATAGGCTACAATGTTGAAATGACTCTGGTCGTGAAGGATCCCTAAATAGAGGGTTAAACAAGCCTAACTATAGGTAGGTAGAGATGGTAATCAAAGTGTTAATGAACAGTGTGCACAGGAGCTCACAAAGTGTGGTACTTAGCTCTCGGGCACGGATCTAGTCCGTATCCAGTTATAGCCCCCTAGTTCAAATGTGCCACTAAAACACGCTTATTGAAGCCTCACAATGCACAGAAAACAATAATTGTCTTGGCTGTCGATAGCTAAGTGCACAAGAGCTTACAAAGTGTAATATTCAGCTCTGGGGCACGGATCTCGTCCGTATCAAGTTATGGCCCCCTAATTCAAATGTGCCACTATAGCAGGTACGATAACAGACAGCAGAGACATAGTGAGCAACCTCATATAATTAGCCGAGGGGAGGAAGGGATACATATAATGCAGCAGTAATAAACAGCAGTTACACTTGAATACTCAGGGTAAGGTAATTGTAAACACACGTGCCCCTATCAAGTATACCGAGCCCTCGTCAGAGCTTGCGCAACAAAGTAACGCTGATGTAAGTTGGCTACCTGCTCAAAAATCCAGCACCTTTGAAAAAGCGCCCCAGCGAAACGTGCGTCAGGTGGGAGGCGGCCACAGGACTGACGTCATCACGCGATGACGTTCACATGCCGGGCAGAGGGTGAGAGGCACTGCTAAGTGCCGATGTATGCGTGAAGGGACACAATGTCTACATGTAATAGACACTTTGTACTTTATATGGTGCCGTTGCCTGCTGGATTTTTGAGCAGGTAGCCAACTTACATCAGCGTTACTTTGTGTAACTGCTGTTTATTACTGCTGCATTATATGTATCCCTTCCTCCCCTCGGCTAATTATAATTATATAATTATCACATACATCGAGTGCTGCCCTGAGGGTGTTCTCTAGTAATCATCTTTAAGTGCCTTCGGGAAGCGCACGGGGCCTCTGTAAACCCTGCGCCCCACTGCACTCAGTCGGGGGGTCGCCCCCCAGTTTGTGCACCGCTGCTCTATGCTTTGGTTACTCCATTAAACTTTTTTGCATCAACTGGAACCTCTTCTTGCTCCTATTTGGCTGTGGTCTACTCCTTACTTTTCTACCTGGATCATTCATCAGCAGCTGCACGTCTATCCAGTCTGGAGGAGGTGATTGTGAGTACTATATTTTCCATATTAAGGGGACATTCCCAATGAAACTGATTTTCAGGGATTATCTGTCATATGAAAGTGCTTTATGGATATACTCCTTTACTGCATTGAATATTGATTCACCTAAAACTTCAATAATCTGGACCTAATTCCTTATCATTGGTCTTGTACTTGAGCACTCTTACCACAATCCTTACCTTATTAGATAAAGACCTACTCAGCAACACTTCATTGTTAACACTGACTTTGGAATGATTACGTGTATGGTTTTAAATACCTATTTTCTTTATCAAAACATATGAAACCATGAAATTAAACAATAATACAGGCATACCCCGCATTAACGTACGCAATGGGACCGGAGCATGTATGTAAAGCGAAAATGTACTTAAAGTGAAGCACTACCTTTTCCCCACTTATCGATGCATGTACTGTACTGCAATCGTCATATACGGGCATAACTGATGTAAATAAAGCATGTGTAACATGCTCTATACTCTCCATGCTTGCGCACAGCTTCGGTACAGGTAGGGAGATGGTATTGCTGTTCAGGACGTGCTGACAGGCGCATGCGTGAGCTGCCGTTTGCCTATTGAGCGAGATGTACTTACTCGTGAGTGTACTTAAAGTGAGTGTCCTTAAACCGGGGTATGCCTGTATACAGCTATATAATGTTCAGGTGATATGCTCTTGAATATAAATTTTCTTTATCAAAACTATATCTTAAACAAGGTTGTGTTACCCAAGAGAATTGCTTACAGGATTCTTTTGTTTACAGGCGTCACAAACAGCCTTTTGAAGTAGACACTCATATCTTCACCTGAATAAACATTCCAGGAGAAGATATTGACAAACAAAAGCCTTATTTACTTCACACCCTGTCCAAACATCTCTTGTTGATTATCAGGGACTTCAAAAGACAATACTGTGTTTCCTGAATTAACATCTAGACCCCTTGTAGAAGCAGCTGCTATTTTCCAATCAGGATGTTGACCTGTACAAAGCATTTATTGATAGATTTGGTATTTCTAGGTTTTTCCCGTGATCTTCAAAGAGAAAAACACAATTTGGTTTAAGCATACATCCTCAACCAATCAGAACCTCTTACATGTTGAGCTATGAGTGTAAAAACCCCATTTAAACTAGGAAAGATTGTCAGCTAGTTAGGAGAGGATAGACAAGAGGAGAGAAGGAGGGAAAGAGAAGCAGAGCTCAGAAGGTAATTATGATCATAATTCTTGTGCACTTGTAAATCTGTATATATCAGTGTGTTATATCAATGTATTGTTAGGTAGGATGTACTGTATTGTATTGTTTTGTTAGGCCTGTAGTAAGTACAAACCTTATAAGGAAGTATATGTAGTATTACTGTGTAAATTGTTATATTCTGTTGTTGGTCTAATAAATAAGTTTATATAATTGGATCGAATCTCTGTCATGCCATAACTCTTATAAACCAAAGGGCATGCATGTGTGAATGTGTTTCCTATTGGAACCCATATCTACACATTCATCTCCCTAAATAATAGTTTGCCATATAATTATATTATTATAAGCCAGCAATACTTTTATAGATGAATACACTATAAATTCATCTATATTTCTATTTCTGGATAAGGCTAAACATTATAGGCAGTGCTCGACAAACCCGGTCGCCCACTCGCCAGGTGCGAACGGAAATTGGCCGGTGGCCAGTGACTTTTCCCCTGCTCTGAAAAAAAAATCCCCTGCTCTGTAAAAAAAAAAAAATAATTTTTTTAAATCCCCCTAGCTGATTGGCCAATAGGGCATGACACGGAATGGAGTCCTTCCTTCTCTGCAGGGGTAAGTAATGGGAATGCTGCTGCTGCTGCTCGCACGGTCCCCCATCTCCTGCCCCCGGTCCCCGTGGCTGACTGCTGGTAGCGGGGGTTTTCCCCCCTTCTCTCCCTAGTCCCTTCTCTCCCCGGTCCCTCTTCTCTCCCCGGTCCCCGCTTCCCCTGGCTTCCCACGTGGGGCAGAGGTGTTCCCCCTTACTCCCTGCTTCCCCCTGGTCCCCCTCTCTCTCTCTCTCTCTCTCTCTCTCTCTCTGACCCTCTCTCCCTGTCTCTGCCCCCCCTCTCTCTCTCTGACTCTCTCTCTGACTCTTTCTCTCTCTGACTCTCTCTCTCTCTGACTCTCTCTCTCTCTCTGACACTCTCTCTCTCTCTGACTCTCTCTGACTCTCTCTCTCTCTCTGACTCTCTCTCACCCTCACTGTGTGTCTCTCTCTGTGTCTCTGACTCACACTCTCTGTCACACTCTGGATCTTGATCTCTTATTTACCCTATATATCTTAACTGCCCTATACTACACCGAAATAACCCACACTGCTTTCTTCCAGATCTGACTCAAGCTTCCCACAGGAGACATCGGAATCCCCCCTAACCCAGAAGACAGGTAGGGAACACATCCCCTCCAATGTATAACATTGCGGGAATGAGGGTACCTGGACATTGAGGGACTGCAGATCAGGTAAGATCCCAGGCGGGATTGCTGCTTTAGATATTGTGAAGCGGGGACGTCCAGACACTGGTTAAGGGGTTCAGGAAACTAGTCATTCACATCTGGCTTTTATTTCTAGATCCGACATTTACACACACACACATACACTGGCGACACAGTTTATTACACTGCGGCCAGATCCGCAAGCCGGGAGATTTCCCGGCTTGCTAGTGGCCGCCCCTCGGCGTGCCGCGCGTCATAGACGCGCGGTCACGCGTCTTCGGGAGCGTGCGCCCCCTGCACGCGCGTCCAGGGGCTCCCCGAGGGAGCCCTGGTGTCCCGCGATCGCGGGACAGCGGCAGGGGGTTCCGGGGGACCCGGCGGACCCGGCAGCGGTAGGGAGAGCGCCCCGATCGGAGGGCGCTCTTCCGCTGCTTCGGCGCGCGCCCGTCACTCTCGGGCGCGCGCCAGGCTACTGCTGCGGCACAGAACGGGCAAATGCTCGAATAAACTGTGCCGCAGCAGTAACAAGGACTAATTGTAATATAATGTAATACAATAAATACATTTATGTCAAAAACGAATGTTGTTCTTACTAGGAATTTATTAAATTTATTTTATTTATATATTTTATGTTAAAGCGGGGTTGGGGGCGTGACTAGGGGCGGGGTTGGGGTAGGACTAGGTGGCGAGTAGATTTTTTGATTCGCCGAGTAGATTTTTGGGTGATTTGTCAAGCACTGATTATAGGTAACAGCTGAAATTACTGAATTTCATTTGGGCACCTGGTGTGTATAAGATAATGATTCTGACTTAAGACATTCATGCAATTATGCAAATATATGTAACTAATTTGTACAGTATTAGGATTTACCAATATTGTAGTCTGTGAAAGCAACAAATATGCATGTGTACTGGAGGGGGACCATGACTTTTATAATGCTAATCCAATTCAAATTTATGGGTGCTACTGAATTTTCAGGGATGTGATGCCGTTGACTTCAATGATGGTGACATATTGATTTAAACGTTTAAGAATGAATTTTTAAATACGTCTATAAGGGGAGTCTCACGTATGGCACACCTGTGAGCACATGACCTGCATACCGAAAAAAGGTTAATACACAACTTGCAAGTTGGCCCACTTTTAACCTTCGCAAAGATCCCTCAAACTAACAATATCTCCCCTCAACCCGTGCCCATATACCATCTGTCTATGAGGTTTGGCAAAATCATTTCCGGGTTTTCACTTTCCGGCTCGGGATTTTGCTCTTGCTTGCCCTCTGTGGCGGGAACGTCCATCTTTGCTTCTGGCAGCTTCCTTTAAAAGGACAGCCCTGTGAGCAGGACGTTGTTGAGCAAAGTTCCAGTTTCGTACTGAGTTCATGCAACGCGTTAATGCCTATTGTCTTTCACGTTACCAGATCCGGCTCACATACCTCGACTATCCTTGTCTTCAGCCCGCCCGACCACTGCAAGTATCTCGACTATCCTTGACTTCAGCCTGTCTCGACCTCTGCATCCACACTTACTTTGCAAATCTGCTACCAGCCCTGACCTTCGCCCTACTACGCACTACTCTATCAGGACTCTGTCCCTTGGCTCAGGTTGGTTCTTTAACCTTCCTACCTCAGCCCTGCGGGTCCGCTTCCTGCTTGAGACAAGCATCGTTATACTGTCAAGAACAGCACACAAGTGGGAATGTGACTTAGATATGCAACCAGGGTTAATACACACGGCTACTCAAGCCAACTCACCTTTCTCCTGCGCAAAATACTTTCAATGAGTTAATAGTAACCCTTACTCGATTGCAATTATCAATGAGTTAATATTAACCCCTTACTCGATTGCAATGATATAATTTCGCATCCACCACCCAAGACATTATGCAAAATATGTAAATTAATATATGTGCCAGGGTCTTGGGCCCTTGTTTATTATAGAAAAAACTATGCACTTAACACACAAAAATGTGTTGTAGCAAAATGTATCCAAAAATGTAAATACTCTCTCCAGAGAGTGCAATAGTTCATTCACAGCCCCAAAGCATTACTTATTAAAGAATTGTTTAATGTTTCTAAAAAATACAGTGCTTCAGATTACAGGAAAAGATAATTACAGGAACATACAATTACATTAAATGCAGAACAGATTCTTTAAATAACAGGATAAAACATAAATCCCTATACAGTACGTTACCTACCATATGCCATGGGTTTTCTCCCCAGAGAGGTCACTGGCATAGAAATATGAAAATTCACCTGTTTGGCCAAAACACACCTCTTTTGAATTCTAATTTCATAACTCTAGGGCAAGACCTATATACCATTCTTTTCCTATTCAGAACAACATAATCCCACCCCCGTCATAAATCAGCTGGTAGGTTGACGGTTTTACGACAGAGGAAAAAAAACTCCTAAAAAATAAGTTTAAATCTTTGCCTCAATATATAAATGCACTCATAACTTCCTTTCTCTAATACTTAGACACACGTGAGTCATATCAATCGATTCAGATATTTATGACAGACGTAAAGAGACTAATTATGACCGTCTTGCTCCTAAATTTGAGTGACAAATAGATATCTGTCCTTGGCACCGCTTACCCATGTAGTGTGTGGTACATTTTGATTTGTCCTTTTGTCATGATTACAAATATGTACCTGTTATTATGCAGAGAAGATGATATCACATGATATTTTAATTTTTAATAAAGTCCCCCAACTAAGTCGTGACCTGTGTGTCCCTTCTCTCTGGGGTGTACAAGTATTCATTCAAGAATGTTTAGCTTTCTTTGAGGCTGACAGAGTAGTATCTGGCTGCTGTTTATTGCCTTATAAACTACATGTCACTTTTAGTGGGCCATCAGTGATAGGCCCCCATAAGTAAGCCCTTTTTGAAGTTCAGCACAGACCCAGGAAAAGTCTTGACCTATCATAAACCCAATATATTGTATTTTTAAAATCAAACTGTAGCTATATTAACCCCTGAAGCACCAGATTGACTAAAAGACTTAACCTCCCTGTCATGATAATATCATGCGGTATTATGTTTTAAAGAGTTACCGGCTTTAAAAAGAGCTGAAGCGACGCAATTGAAGGCTTAGAGGAAAGCCAATATGTGAAGAGGTGAGTATAATGTATATGAGGTCCCTTGCTCTTTATTGCCAGAGATGACTGCAATGCTTTGACAATGCAAAGGGATGTCTTTATGCACAGACAATGGCATTGCAATTAACCCCTTATGTGGCATTCGTGCTAGCATGCCTGCACTGAAGTAATTATGTCACAAGTCATTCCTGCACTATACTTAGCAGTAGCGTAGATGTATAAAAAGAATGCAAATGAATGCACATTAGAGTCATTTTCTAATTAGCATACATATTGCAAATCTCCTGCAAATTAATTTTAAAATGTTGATACGTATGGCAAATATATTCGGAGCCCATGAGACTGATGAACAAAACATTTAGAATTTTACATGCTCTGTTTCCTTCTCTGATTTCAGAGAAAATTATGCCAAAAATGGCTTTTGACAAGTAATTCAGAGCAGCAGCAAGCTTGCTGTGAGTTTACAGCTTAACATGGGTTCTAAATTGGATTCCTACTTTTACACAAATAGGGTTACTATGCACAGTTGCAGTACACAGAAAGCACAGCTTCTAGTAAACTAGCTTAACCCTTACAGTTGTGTAGGGATTTCTGTTTAAAACCGATAAAAAAACGGAAATTAAAAATAATTTCTTATTGAATATAGACCTTGCAGCAACCCAACCACAGATAGGACACAAAGAAAGTATGGAAATGAAAAAAAAAACAGAATTCCTAATAACAGTATGTGTAACCACCTTTGAATGCATTTTAATATCTTCATGGTTAGTTGGAGCTTTGCAATGCATTGTTAGTCCCTCCAACATTAAAAGGAGTTTAGTCTCATTTTGTATTAATATTTTGTTGCATAAAAATTTCCTGGAAAAAGAACATAAACAATTGCAAAACAAAAACCTAAATTGCTAATTCATTGAATTCCCTTCCCAGTACACACACAGCTAATTTCTACATACTCTATAGTACAGTACACTGAATTTGTTTTACCCTACGGTCTTCTTGATTTGTAGAAATTTCAGGGCGTGTCACTTACCCTCCTTTAATATAGTCAAGGAATGAAACCTCGGTTTCCACTAGAAACGAAAGCAATGTTACCTGAAATCAAAGGAAACACAATAAGACTTTGGAAATCAACAGCTGCCCCAACTATTGTATACAGTAACCATTTAAGCAGAGTCAACATATACCAACATTTCTTAAAGCAGCAATACAGGTTTCATGTATTTAATTTATTACAGGATTGAAGCAGAGGGTCTCCGGAGCTGAACTGTGTTAATTTCATCGCCAGGGACCCCTGCTTCCAGAGAGACTTCCCTCCGTATGTGCTGCCAGTATCTCTGTGAAGTTTCGATGTTCCGGTTACACGGGCCAATAGGAAGCCCCACCAGATGATGTCACGGCTTCTTATTGGCCCACGTGACGCGGGACATTTAAACACTGCCATTTCGTTAGGCACACAGTTCCCTGGCTGCAGAAATACCAGTACCACTACGGAGGTAAGTATCTCTGGGCACCCCTTTTTTTAAATAATGAAAAGAAAAAAAACAATAATTGAAACCTCTATTGCTTCTTTAAAGCAAATTCTGGGGCAAAAAAAGTGCCTCAAACTTATGAAAAACAAAGGGATATTCTTTTGTGGTCAAACTAATGTTGCTCATTTACATATACTTTTAAGGGTTACACCATGTAAGTATAAGCATGTTTCATAAGAACCATACATACTTTATTAATACAGTACAAATAAATGACTTCATGTTTACAAAACTGGGACGAATAAATCCCTAAACTGTTATTTGTACTGGTCGGTGTTATTGCAAAGATACAACAAAAGAAAAACAGTGGAAGGCAATGAGAACAGTTGTAATGAATTGTTGTTAAATATAATCAAAGTAATTGAATTGGGACATTGTTGTGGTCACTCACAGCAATTACTTACTGTAGATACTAATTCTAAGCATTTATTGGGGTATATAAATGGGTAACCATTAATATACGTATTGTACATATGTAGCAGGGTTCCCCCTTGGCCCCTTTACCTCCCGCGACTTGTCGGAAAGCTGTGGGGTGATCGCGTCACCGGGGGCTCCCAGCGGCATCAGCAGCAGGGCGCCGCCTTGTTTAAAGTACTCGCGCATGCGCGGAGGATCGCGCATGCGCAGAACAGCCGCAGTGGCCATTACAAGGAGTGGGGAATTGCTTGTATGGCGCTCTGTAGCGCAGGGGCTTCCCAAGGTTGCGCATGTGCAGTTGAGAGTAGCGGCGGCCATTACCATGTCACGCATGTGCAGAACAGATCACGCAGCAATGTTAAAGAGGTCCACAAGGGATCAGGCAGCAATGTTAAAGAGGTCCGCAATGTTAAAGAGGTCCACAAGGGATTACAACAGCCAGCAGCCCCTTGGGCTGCTATCCATGTGACTCACAGCAGCCAATCGTGTGGCAGAGCTTCTACTGCAGAGAAGATACATTTCGCTTGCTGAGGAAGGACAGATCAGTAGGAGCTGGGACACGGACAGGGGATGGTGTATATGTGCAGTGAGCAAGTGGCCCCTGCACTAGGCCAGAGACCCCCTAAGCCCCAGCTAGGCCCCTACTCATCTTAGGTTGTGGCTGCTGTAGGGAAGGCCCCTTCAGTTAGGGACCTTGCCCCTTTAGTAGTGTGTTAAGTTCAGGTACACAGCTGCTGTGCTGCGTGCCCCTGACAAATGTCGTCTGGGACCTGACCTACCTCACTAAAGATAAGAGACTATCTGTACGGTGAGATCACTCAGAGAGAGACCATCCTATTTGGAAGAGGATGACATCGCTGAGGCTTTGGCGCTGGACGCAGACGGATCCTCTTGCTGTTATTCTGCTATACCCGGGTGCAGGAGCCCCGGGCTGGTATACACCAAGTGCACCAACTATACTGTACACCTCATCTAGTGGGCAGCGCTGTCTCACACTTGGGTGGGGTTGTGGGACTCTTGGGACACTTGGGTATGGGGTGTGTGTTTATGGTCCTAGGAGGTCAGTGTTATAGAGTGACACTATTGTGATGTTGTTGATGTAATTGTGTTGTACATATCTGACTATAGTAAACAGTTTAACCATAGACTGGCGTATGTGGTTACTATATGTGGGTCCTGTGTCAGGGGTTATTCTATACCCTAGGATCCTGCACAGGTGGAGGCGCTGTTATATTGTGAATATCGTTCCAGGATACACCCAAGGTTCCCATCAGCGGAGGCTCAGGCCTCCTGTGAGCCTGACAGGTATTGCACCACACCTGTAATGCATGTAGATTTCCCCACGGGGTCCCTATCTGCGATTGGGGGGGAGGGGGGTGTGTTACACGTAGATGAGCAAACAAGTTAAAGTTTGCGGTGCCGGAGTTTGCCATGGCCGCACTGCGGCGGATCCATTGCTTCTGGATCGGATCCTCCGCAGCATTAATTCTCCGGTGCCGGGGGAACAGCCGCGATCATGTGATCACAACTTATTTCGGTGCAGGGAATCTTAAAGTTAGCAGGCACGACCTTCAGTTATAGCTTATATCAATAAAACATTTTCCTACTACAATGGATCTCGGTAAGATATCTGGAAGGTGCGACTGCAACGTACATAGAAAAACAAAAGGCATGATAATGGAAATATTTCTATATAAAAGATCTGAGCTTTATTTTCTGAGATATCTATTAAGCCCCTTTGGGCCTCATCCTCTAAACCAGGGGTACATAAACTAGGGGGCGCGAGAACTACAGCGCCCTTCCCCAAGGCATTTAAATGAAATGCTGGGGGAGGCGTGATTTATTTATAAAATATTTTACCAGGAAGTAATACATTGAGAGTTACCTCTCGTTTTCAAGTATGTCCTGGGCACAGAGAAAAACAAATAATACATGGTTACAAATACAGTTAAATAAATGAACAGGGTATACATTATATACAAGACATTGCGTGCACAGTTAAAGAAAATATATATTATGGGCGTATGAAACAGTTACAGACCAGATTAAAATGTGAGACAGCCTTAGATTTGAAAGAACTTAAACTGGTGGTGGATGTGAGAGTCTCTGGTAGGTTGTTCCAGTTTTGGGGTGCACGGTAGGAGAAGGAGGAACGTCCGGATACTTTGTTGAGCCTTGGGACCATGAACAGTCTTTTGGAGTCTGATCTCAGGTGATAAGTGCTGCATGTGGTAGGGGTGAGGAGCTTGTTCAGATACAGTAGCTGGGTAGCTTGCCCATGAAGAATTTAAAGGCAAGACAGGAAAGGTGAACTTTGCACCTAGACTCTAGTGATGACCAATCTAGTTCTTTGAGCATATCGCAGTGATGTGTGTTGTAGTTGCATTGGAGAACAAAACGAGAAATTGAATTGTAGAGGGTGTCAAGTTTGCTAAGGTGGGTTTGAGGTGCCGAGCCGTATACTATGTCTCCATAGTCAATAATTGGCATTAGCATCTGCTGTGCGATACGCTTTCTGACCAGGAGACTTAGGGAGGATTTGTTCCTGTAAAGTGTCTCTAGTTTGGCATAGGTCTTGGTTGTCAGGATATCAATGTGCATCCCGAATGTTAAGTGGGAGTCAAACCATAAGCCCAGGTATTTAAAACTAGTGACAGGGGTTAGGGTGGTGTTAGCGTTGGTCCTAATCAGGAGCTCAGTCACTGGAAGCTTTAAAAATTTAGTCTTGGTCCCGAATACCATTGTTACAGTCTTGTCAGTGTTTAAAAACAGTTTGTTTTGGGAAATCCAGTTTTCGAGTCTCAAAAAGTCAGACTGAAGTATGTGTTGAAGGTTAGAGAGGCTATGGCTGTGTGCATATAGGATTGTGTCGTCTGCATACATGTGTATTGATGCTTCCTTACAAGCTGTGGGAAGATCATTAATGAACACTGAGAAGAGTAGGGGCCCCAGAACAGAGCCTTGCGGGACACCACAGGTGATGTCCAGGGGGTTGGAGTTAGAGCCTGAGATGGACACATGTTGGGATCTTCCTGATAGGTAGGACTGAAACCAGTTTAAAGCAAGCTTCCCTATTCCAGAGCTCTGGAGTTTGTTGAGCAGGATAGCATGATCAACTGTGTCAAAAGCCTTTGCAAAATCTAGGAATCTGCACCAGTGAGTTGACCCCGTTCCATTCCACACAGGATTTCATTGCAAACTTTTAGCAGGGTAGTTACGGTGGAGTGTTTGGGACGAAACCCAAATTGGAATTGGCTAGGGAAATTTGTCTTGGTATAGAAATCGCTTAATTGAGAGTGGGCACATTTTTCCATGACTTTGGATAGAATTGGGAAAAGTGAGATTGGCCTGTAGTTTGAGACAGTGTTTTTGTCCCCACTTTTGAAGATTGGGACAACTCTGGCAGTTTTCCAGGTCTTAGGGATATGGCCTGCAGACAGGATAGAGTTGACTATGGACGCAATTGGTTTGGCAATGGCTGGGGCACCAAGTCGTAGGAACCTAGATTGTAGTAAGTCGGGTCCACATTGGCTGCTTAGTTTTAGTTTGAGGAGCGCTTGTATAATCTCCTCTTCAGATACTGGGCCAAATTGAAAATTGTGGGCAGTGTTGGGAGGGGGTGGGACTATAGGGGTACTCCCAGGATGAGATTCAGGTTTGTGGTTTGGGCTGCGTTTTGCTAATAAGTTAGTGGCGCACCCCACAAAGTAATCATTGAATGCATTTGCAATGTCAGTGGGGTCTGTCAGAGTAATATTCCCCTTTGTGATATTACTTGGTTGTTGATGGTTAGGAGGCTGGAATATGTTGTTGATAACCTTCCAGAAGTTAGCTGGGTTTGTTGTATTTTGGTGGAGATTGTCAGAGTAATATTGTGCTTTTGCATGCCTTGTTTGCCTTGTGCACATGTTCCGCGTGCATCTGTAGTGATTGAGATCCTTGGTAGTGCCAGTTACTTTGTAGCTTTTCCACAAGGTATCCCTGAGCTGGTAGAGTGCAATAAGGTCAGTTGTAACCCATGGAAGGTGGTCCCCCCCGTACCCTTATTTTGTGTAGTGGAGCATGGGTATCGCAGAGTTTTAAGAACTCTCATTGGAAATAGTCAAGCGTAGAATCAGGGTCGGGAATTAAAACGATTCTGTGCCATGGGCAGTTGGTAAGGTCATCCAGAAACTGTTGTGGGTTAAAGTTTTTAAATGTTCTAGTGAGGAGAACTTTAGGGCTTGATTGGGGCGTTTTAATTTTCCTTACACAGTACACTATTGCATGGTCACTGAAAATGTCAGGAAGGATGCCAGAGGATTGGATTCTGCTGGGGTTTGAGGCGAGAATCCGTCTAGCAAGGAATGGTTATGCGATTTCAGGTTTATCCGTGTGGGTTGGGAAATGAGTTGCGATAGGTTAAGTGACTTGAGTTGTATCTGGATTTTGTGGTTTTTAGGGTCAAGCCAATTGAAGTTGAAATCCCCAAGAACTAGCAGCTCACTCTTCTCATTCAGAGAGGAAATGGAGCCAAGAAATTGGGTGATATCAGTCAGGGATTGTAGAGGGGCTTTGGGGGGGCGGTAGATGCCAGCAAGCAAGATGGGCTTAGAAAAGGGGAGGCAGATTTTGCCAACTAGAATTTCAAAAGAGGATGGGCTTGGTGGGCAATTTAACAGTGTAAATTGTAAGGTGTCTGCAATATAAAATAACACCCCTCCTCCTCTCTTTGACCTATCTCTCCTAAAAATGGAGTATCCCTGAATGGCGATATTTGCATCAGTGGTTTTAGGGGATAGCCATGTTTCTGTAAGAATGATGGCTTTGGGTTTATGTATAAGTCACCATGCCCTTAGTTCGTCCAGTTTGGGCAGCAGGCTCCGGATATTTATATGGGCGACAGATAGCCCTTTTTGGAATTTAAAGGTGGAATTCTCAGGGGCATGGGACAGAGCTGAAATAGGAGGACCTGGGTTAGGTTCAATATCACCTGCTAAAGAAAGTAACAGTACAAGTAGGAATTTGGGTAGTTGTTTGTAGGTTGTAAATTTGTGGTGTTTGCTATTAGTGAGCAGTGGTTGGTGTGCTGCTTTTTAGAGTTCTCCACCAACATTCAGTAGATAGTGCAAGGCTTTTGAGTAGTCCAGGGTGTATGGTGATGTTGGGTGTGGGCCAGGATGGAGGAGTTTGTAGTGTATAGAGGGAGTAACATCTCCATGAGGCCAGGAGAAAGAAAAAAGTTACTATACATAGCAGGTTCATTATGCCAGAGGTAGGCAGTGCTGCAAGGAGCTGCTGTGAACAAAGTGAGTGTGTGCAGACTAAACAGCAGGGGTGTGCCTGTTCCTTGTCAAATGTTAAAGTGCATTGCAATGCTAGAGTCAATTCAGGGTTTCAGTTTATTGTGCACTCAGTTTTGGGAGAGGCTGCAGTAAAATAAGTTGTAAAGGGGTGGGGGGTTAAAATATGCAGGTTAGCAAGTTTGGGATCATAGTGTGATCTGAATAGCTTACCGTTTGTTGTCGTGAGTAAAAGAGTTTGCAGAAAGATGCAGTCACCAGTCACCTCTAGCCTCTGCAACTCCCTTACCTGCTCTCTGATGGCTGTAAAATGACGGTGCGGGGTCATGTGACATGATACGTCGCCATGGCAACACACGTCACATGGCTCAGCAGGGTCACGTGATGTCACATGACCCACAGCGTTATTTGATGCCTGGTCCTTGGTCCTTGGTCCTTGGAGAGGTGGGGTTGCGAACGGGGCGGCTGCAATGCAGGGGGGCGCATCTCAGGAAGTTTGCGCACCCCTGCCCTAAACCATCGTTCACTAATCTACAATACACCTGATAAAACATTTAGCTGCTATAGTATGAAGGTAATTTCACAAGGAAGCAGTATAAATGTGTTTAAATTACAGGAGGCTACAGAACAGTGGTGGGCAACTCCAGTCTTCAAGGGCCACGAACAGGTCAGGCTTTAAGGATATCCCTGCTTCAGCACAGGTGTTTCAACCAGTCCCAGCTTCAGCACAGGTGGCTCAATCAGTCTCTTCTTCAGCACAGGTGGCTCAATCAGTGGCTCAGTCTTCGAATGAGCCACTGGTTGAGCCACCTGTGCTGACACAGGGCTATTAGGAAATCCTGACCTGTTGGTGGCCTTTGAAGACTGGAGTTTCCCACCCCTGTTGTATAGACTCAATTATCAACAAATGTTAGGCTGCCATAGCAGTCCAGCAAATATTTTTAAGACATTACAAAAAAGGAAAACAATGGGATTTATGTAGTGCAGCACAACTGGGCCAGGCCCGTGGTGGTTATGTACAAACATTATATTAAAGGAAGCCCTACCAATTTTTTTCTTGCTAATTGTTTTTGAAGCTTTAAACACTATGGAGCCTATGCTATAAACCTAGATAAGCCACCTATCGAGGGCATTCTCGCCAAAAAGACCTACTGCTCTTCAGTAAGCCTCGATAAGTGGCTGATAAAAGGCTTTTTCGGCATTTTTTTTTCACACAAAAAAAAAAAAACACTCTAGCTGCAGACTAGCTAACAGACTAGCTGCAATAAGACACGTATCGGTAGGTTATCTGGCTTATTGAGGCTCTAGAATGGCGATTTTCTCCGAAAATCCTCCCGCTAGGAAAACTTCGCGTGAAGGTGGTGAGAACCTGCCAATAAGGCGGCGAGAGAGGACTTAGGAAAAACAAAAGGATTTTTCCTGACACAGATTGATGTCGGGAATCTCCGGAGCTGATAACCATTAATATCAGCACCAGAGGCCCCCAGTATGAATCCCATGCAATAAAAATTCATTTACAGACAACTTCATTACCTTAACGGCTAAACGCTAATGCAATAAAGGGGTTAACTACCGGTGCCAGGTTTATTGTGGGCAGCGGGGTTGGGTGAAGGTGGTATTTGGCCCTTGGTGGGTGTTTAGGTGTTGTGGGGGGGGTGGGGGGTTGCGGGTGGAGTTAACCCCTTCATTACCTTAGCGGTTAATAGTGCTAAGTTAATGAAGGGGTTAACCCCTCCCGCTACCACCTGGTAGGCCTAAACATCCATCCTTGGGGCTACTCCCCTCTTCACCTAATCCCTCTACCCACAATACATAAAAATACACACAACAACCCTACTACCCACCTCCTCTATCCCCAACAACCTCCCCCAGCATTAATAAAGTAAATAAAACGTTCAATTTACCCCTGCCATAATGAAGGGCGTCCTCATCTCCATACTCCAGGTCCATGTCCTCTGATGCCAGCAAGAATACAAGAAACAATACAATCTAATGTTCCCTAACCCCTTATAGCAATTAAGGGGTTAACCCACCCTCTCCCGCTACCTACCCTGGAGGCCTATCCACCAACCCCGGGACTACTATATCCACCCTCTACCCATTGATTGCCATAGTGGTACATCATACCCATATAATACGGGAATGATAAGCCACTATAGCAGTCAATGGTCAACCTAATAAAAAAGCATGAAGGCCAAAAATACACAATAATAATAGATATACCCAAGCACCTAAACACCCCAATTCAAGAAATAAAAGCACTAGCCAACCAAATAAATAAAAGCACTAGCCAACCAATCAATTAAATAATAAAAGCCCTAGTCAACCAATTAAATAAATAAAAGCACTAGCCAACCAATCAATTAAATAAATAAAAGCACTAGTCAACCAATTAAATAAATAAAAGCACTATCCAAACAATTAAATAAATAAATAAAAGCACTAGCCAACCAATCAATTAATTAATTTTACAACACTAGCCAACAAAACAATTAATTAATTTAAACCAGTAGCCAACAAAACAAATAATTAATTTAAAAGACTAACCAATCCTGAAATGTACTTTTAAAACAAGTCATGCAAATTCAAAACAATTTAATCCAAACAATAAGCAGAAATCGGAAAAAAATAACAATCAATAGAAAACAAGCATTTATCAAAAAATACATTGGCTGTCACTGTATTTATCTATATACTGGGCACAGATTAATACGTTATCAGTCAATGGGAAAGCTAATACATCAAAATAAATAAATACTGTACAATAAAAAAACCTGAAAAAAAATACTTTCAATTTTTTACTTACTTTTAGAAGTCTTCACCCTCCGAATCCCGTTGTATCTGCAAGCTCTTGTACCGCAACGTCATCACCCGCAATCCAACACCATTCACCTTGAAGGTAAAAAAACATCTTCTTTCTTTTATCGACAAAATTTGGGGGCGGCAAAAATTTCCGCCCCCATCTCTCTGGCCAATCGGGCCTGATGGGAATTTCCTTACCTGTTGGCACCTCTGCCTTCTTGCTGCTGAAGCCTTCTTTCTGCAGTGTCAAATGATGCTGCAATGTCATTGTGTCATTGTGTGTACACTAGAGCAGGGGTGCGCAAAGTGGAGGCGCGAGATTCTCTGGGGGGGAGGGGCGCGGTGGTTACAGAGGCCCCGTGCTCTTCCCCAAGGCATTTAAATTAAATGCTGTGGGAGGCGCGATGCCTCTGTATATCTCTCTTACCTGGTCTGAGCTGCCTCTTCGGTGTTGCGTCACCATGACAACGCGGCATCAAATTACGCCGGTGGGTCAAATGGCAACGCGTTGCCATGCCGACGCGACGTCACGTGATGTCATGACGTCATATGACGCCGTGAAGCTCCGAGCCGGTAAGGGAAGGGGGCCGTGAGCAGGGGGGAGAGCTGACAGGGGACACACAAACATAAAAGTTTGTGCACCCGTGCAGTAGAGCTCAAACATATGCTGTGACAGTGTGCTACCCAGCAGCTGGTTTAGCTCACACTGCTAGAGCTGTTGCCCAGAATAGCAAAGGTTGTGGGTTCCAATCCTATGGGGGCACATAGTACCAGTACCCAATTTCTCACAAGATGCCCTAGATGTCAACTCAATGGCATCTTTAAGCAATCCTTTTAGGAAGTGTGGAATGTAAGTCATTTCTCAGGCATGTTTTTCTCTCTCTCTCTGATTCGGAATCCGATGAATTCTGGATTTCTAAGAAACCAGTGTCGAAAATCCGCAGAACAGATTCTGACTGTTTCACCCATCTCTACTATTGATACACATATCAATATAGTGGTAAATAGTCATCTTAAATAAAGTTTTAAACTACAGAGAAATATACAACAGCAAAAAAATACCCTTATTCCTTTAGTCTGCAAGTTTGCAATCGATTGATCCTATTGAATATAGTAAGAATCAGGGCAACACAAATGTCGCCATGCATTAACTCTAATTCAGGTGTTGTTAACTGTGTGCCACCATGCTTCTCACCATATTGAATAGGACAGCATATGTAATGTAACAGGAAACTATTTTCTAGCAGCTCAGAAGAGGAGAGAGTGAGCCTTCTACTTCTAGCTAAGTAGTTTTTCAGAGAGCTAGAAATAATACATTTGGGAGTCTGGCAGTTTCCAGTTACATTTGAGAAAGGATGTTCAGCTTTATAACAGTTGAAACAAGCAGTTGTGTGTATGAGGAGTGACAGAGGAGAAATAAGTTGTTGTCATGTAATTATTCTCTAGACATGCTGTAGTTAGGGAAGCCGGTACTTGAATTAAATATGTGCACACACTACTGTGTAAATATAAAATATGCACACGTACTGTATACAGTATCTGAAGGGTATATTAGCATGAAGAGCCAAATGCTGGAAAGGCAGTCCTCAGTGTGAACTGGAGTTTGGCTTGGGGACTTAAGGTTAATTTCTACAATATCATGATGAAGCACACTTCTCTATTCAGTCCATTATTGTTTGAGTGAAAACAAGAATTATAAATAGAAGTTCCTATCAGCTCTAGTTAATCACAAAGTAATTTAAGTCCCTTCAACATTATTGACCGTATTCACAAACATTAATTTTCTCTCTAATACGCTACTTACGAGCCACACTCCTGATTCTCATTTCACCGTTGAAGCAAGGAAGACCCAGAAAAGAGCATGCATTTTAATTCCTAATACTGTGAAGATATTGTAATTTATGTGGCTTTCTGCATTTATCTCTCGTTCTTCCACCTTTTACTTTGCTGTATTTTCTTCCTTTGCGTACCCTGTGGCATCCCAGAAATATGTCACCGAATGGGTGGGAATGTGGTTTCCAAGAAATCCTCGTAACCCTTCAAGAACTTACAAGCAATCTTTAAAAATAATAATTACTAAAACATACTGTAAGCCGTTACCTTTTAAAAGATGTCTCCAATTACTACAACTTGTCATCTTGCACAGTTTGAGATAACAGCATTTCCTGAGTTTTACTTTACATTTTTATCTCCAGGGCCGAGTAAAAAGACTTCTCTTACAATCACAGGCTTGTATGTTAAGCAGCAAATCATTGTAGACACCAAAGTAATTTGAACGGCGCTTATACCCACATAAATAATCTATTTCACCAATCAGTGTGACGTGTACAGAATCTTCAATAATCACAACTACTGTATAGTGAAGTGAAATATGATATTATAGTCACAGTAAAAGAATGTTACAGTAGGTGATTGACAAAATCTCAACCTCTGGTGGGCATTGTCTGGGATTCCCGTTTTGAAATGTAGACTTCTCCAAGGTCCAGCGTATGTATCAGGATCATCCTCCCACCCCCCCAAAAAGGAAAGAATATAGTGAACAACTGTCTAACAATTCTGAAGGGGTGGGGGTCTTGGATCCTTCAGAGAGCCCCAGGGCCACCAACAGAAATCATGGGGCACAGGACAAATGAAAGGAGCAGGCCCACCCCCCCCCCTCCAACCCATATTGCACCTACCACGGAAAAAAAAATTTTAGCGCACAACTTTTACTTAACCCCACAATATATATAAAAATACACCCCCACCCTCCCAATACATATAAAAATATACCCGCACCCCCCCACTACATATAAAAAAACACCTCCACGCCCCCCAATACATATAAAAATATACCCCACCCCCAATACATATAAAAATACACCCCACCCTCCCATAAATATAAAAATATACCCCCAACCCCCGCAATACATATAAAAAATACACCCCAAATACAAATTGGATGATCTCAGGTCAGGCTCAGGCCCGGTGGCTGCGGAGTGGGTTGTGGGCCGGTGCCTGTGGGAGGGCCGGTGGCTGCGGGTGGGGGGGGGTGGTGGCTCCGCGATGGGCGGTGGGCCGGTAGCTTAGGGAGGGCTGGTGGCTGCTACTGGGGGGGGGGCAGTGGCCGCTACTGGTGGGGGGGGGGCAGTGGCTGCAACTGGGGGTGGAGCACCGGTGGCTGCTACTGGGGGAGGGGGAGGGTTGCATTGGGAGGGCCGATGGCTGAGAGGGGGTGCCGTTGCTATGGGGTGGGGGACGTTAGGCTGGTGGCTGAAGGATGGCTGTGGGGGGTAGGACGGCGGCTGGAGTTGCCAGGTGGCGTGTACAAAAATACTGGACACAATGCTAAAATATGCGAGACCTTCACAATACATATAAAAATATAGCCCCTCTCCAATACATATAAAAAATACCCCGACACCCCCAATACATATAAAAAAAATATACCCCAACCCCCAATACATATAAAAATATACCCCAAACTCCACCCAATACATATACAAATATACCCCGATATCCCCAATACATATAAAAAATACCCCAACCCCCCAATACATATATAAAATACCCCAAACCCCAATACATATAAAAAATACCCTAACCCCCAATACATATAAAACATACCCCAAACCACCAAAATATATAAAAAATACACAAACCCCCCAATACATATAAAAAAAATATACCCCAACCCCCAATACATATAAAAATATACCCCAAACTCCACCCAATACATATAAAAATATACACCAACCCCCCCCAATAATATACAAATATACCCCGATATCCCCAATACATATATAAAATACCCCAAACCCCAATACATATAAAAAATACCCCAACCCCCCCAATACATATAAAACATACCCCAACCCCCCAAAATATATAAAAAATACAAAAAAAAACAATACATATACAAAATACCCCAACCACCCCAATACATACATAAAATACCCTAACCCCCCAATACATATAAAAAATACCCTAACCCCCCAATACATATAAAAAATACCCTAACCCCCCAATACATATAAAAAAATACCACAACCCCCCAATACATATATAAAATACCCCAACCCCCCAATACATATAAAAAATACCCCAAACCACCCAATACATATATAAAATACCAACAAAAAAAAACAATACATATATTAAATAGCCCAACCCCCAATACATATATAAAATACCCCAACCCCCACCAATACATATATAAAAATACCCCAAACCCCCAAATACATATAAACAATACCCCAACCCCACAATACATATAAAAAAATACCTGCACAGGGCCAGTGGCTGCGGGGAGGCTGGCGGTGCTGCAGGGGGGGAGCCGGTGGCTGGTGGTGATGCGGGGGAGAGGCGATGGCTGGTGGTGCTGTGGGGGGGAGGGGCGGTGGCTGGAGGTGCTGCGGTTGGCAGACTGCAGCGCCCCGCAACGCTGCAGGCAACTGTCCCACGCTTCTGCTCACGTGCGCACCAGGCCTCCCTCTCACGCCGGCGCACCAGAAGCTTAGCCCAGCTGACTTTCGGCGCTACAGTCAGAGAGACCCGGCACCGGGTACAGCCACACTGCATTTTTTAATTTTTTTTATTATTAACGGGTACGCGGCCATGGAGAGCCTACTTACAATGTGCAAATATTATGTAGGCAGAGAATGTAGTATTCAAATGTCTGGATCAGGTGTGGAGTTGAAGTGTAGTCTCGGGGAAAAAGGAGAAGAAAAAAACGATTGTGCAGACCAATCTGGCAATTTTTATCTAGATAGAAGAAACAATCAATATGTACTCACATTGTGTACATAAAGTGCGGACACATAATCAATGTTGAGCGCATGAGGGCGTCGCGCGCCTTGGAGGAAGAAATTTGCGCCGTTTCCTGTCTCTGAATTATCTCCCTGTTAGCTGATAACTTGGTGATCCTCCGGCTTGGCATATCGCATCTCTTCCAGCCAGATCAACTTCACGTCCGGTTCCTTGGATCCGGGAGATAGAGACACAGTAGCAGGTGGGCAAGTCCTCCCGACACAGCCTCCTAGCGTCTTGGCAGGCATTTCGCTAAACTGGTCAGCTGCTCCTGACGAAGCTGACCAGTTCAGCGAAACGCATTGAGCTATTGCCTGCTGCCTGCCGAGACGCTAGGAGGCTGTGCCACGAGGACTTGCCCACCCACTACTGCGTCTCTATCTCCCGGATCCGAGAAACCGGACGTGACGTTGATCCGGCCGGAAGAGATGCGCTATGCCAAGCCGGAGGATCACTAAGTTACCAGATAACAGGGAGATAATTCAGAGACTGGGAACGGCGCAAATTTCTTCCTCCAAGGTTAGTGTAATGCAGACACTTTTCTTATATCCATTTGTACACATGAAATAGACGTTGTACGAGTGCTGGGGATTTCATCTGTGGCGTGTCAATCTCCGACGCGCATCTCCTTCCCAAGTCCCTCCGTCACATCTGGTGACGAGTCGACTACTGGCGGAATCTGAATGTAAATTCCTGAAGAAGCTAGTAAGCGAAACGTGTAGAATCCTGTCCAAGCTGGGCAGAGTACTGGCAACGGTATCAGCGCATTCCTACCAGTTTCGCCAGTAGTCGACTCGTCACCGGATGTGACGGAGGGATTTGGGAAGGAGACGCGCCGGAGATTGAGACGCCACTGACAAAATCCCCAGCACTCGTACAACGCCTATTTCATGTGTACAAATGGATATAAGAAAAGTGTCTGCATTACACTAACCTCGGAAGACCCTTTTTGATGCTTTGCTTCACCATCGCTCCAGTTAGAGAGAGAATGAGTCTCTAACATGCTTTAAATACAAGGAGAAATCTGGGAGTGGAACAATATCACCTACTTTGAATAATTCACTATATTATACTGGTTGTTTTCTTAATTTATATTCCCAGAATGATACTGTACAACAATTCCCCACTTAGTGGATCTTAAATGGGCTTTGATTCTGTTCATCTGATCGTTACATTCCTTAAATTGATGACATTTCATATCAGAACTTCACCAACTACCATTATTATTTTTTAAATTGCTACTGCCATTATTATTACTGCTTAATTTTGTACAGACTTACTGTATTCCCAGCACCGCAGACGAACAAGCAAAAGTCTGCGATGCTGGAGACAGTGTCTGCTGCGATCACGCTGCGGAGAGTCCATGCGGAAGCAATGCGCACAGTAAATATTGCTAAATGTTTATGTCCCAATCTCGAGGTAGGTGCGTCCCATATATGTATAGAGCAAGACAACATTTTAAAGAAAAAAAAGAGATGCAAATTTCCACATTAAAAAATGAAAAATACTGAATTAGAATTTACAGTAAAAAATAACTAAATCTGTAAATTGATTATTAAATGCAGCTGTCATGCGTTATAATGGTATAAAAATGAATAAGGGTGTCAGCTGTATTTTAAAATATAGTGGTGATACCATGCAAAAAAGGTTGATAACTGCTGCCTCAATTCTTATTTCAGTATTTGTAACCAATGGATCAATGTCACATGAAGGTATCTCAGATTGACAAAGGATGCCCCATTGGAAAATAAATGATATCGTTTACAGTAGTAATGCTTATAATGTAATTACAGATGCAGCGGCCGTTATTCGAACACTTCACGCGTTGTATACCTCGGAATACCCATGTCATGGCACGTGATTTCTTCCAACCTTCCCGCCCCTTCCCACCTTAAGACGCAAGTGCAAAAAATGGCATTTTGGTGTTAAACAGTATTAAACACTGACATTGACACAATAGTACAGTAGCACAGTACTGTACACATTACAATTAATTCATTTCTGCAACAGATACGAAACAGAATCCATGAAATTCAAACAAAGAAACCGCTATAAACACGTGTGCCTGGGGCGATTGGCCGCGTTAATGCCGCGTGGAGTACAGCAGAGCACACGAAAACAGCTCCGTGATATTTTCGAATAACGGCCGCTGCATCTGTAGCATTACACTTGAAATCAAAATTTGGAATGTATAATTATATGTGCAAACGTTCATTATGAAGATACTGTAACTGTGAAAGAAATGCTGAATATAAATTTTTGTAATAATTTTTTTAACTGATGGGTTGTCTCAGCAATTTGGGTTCCATGCACTACTACATTAGGCAAAAACATATTTTAATGGTTTAGCAGTTACTAACGTAAGTACTTAACAACTGTGTCCATGAAAGCATTTTATTGCTACCATTTATTTGACAAGTATATCTTGTATAACTTATTACTTCAAGCAATTTGCAGTCTTCTGCAAATACAAATTTAAATGAAGGAACATACAGAACAAAATTTATATCACTTTTTCAAGAGTATTATATAGAATATTTCACATAATACTGTACCATAGATCTTCAGAATATTTCAAATACGGCATTTATTTTCATATTACATACTGACATGTATGGTTCCTATTCAAATATTTTTTGAAGTAAATAAATAGTGAGGTCAATAAAAAGTCACACCTTTAATTTGGCTATGATTCTCTACTGCACCTTATCAGATTTCCAGATATTAGTCATGTTGATTTGTCTGATATTCTGTGAATATGTAATTTTATAGCACCATATAAAACAAACTGCTACACCTATCCCTTGTTTTATTTACTATATTGTAAAGTTCATAGATAACCATCCTTTTGGTGATGTGGTAAAGTTCAACTTCTCCTTCTTTACAGTGTTTCTATATTTCAAGTTTTCAAGAATGATAAACTGTCTCTTAATCCCTATTTTATAATCATCACCACATTTCTACAGTACACGTGCTTCAAGAGAAAAGGTTGTGAAGTGCGCTAATAGTTTTCATAAATTGTGAATACTAAAAAGGGGAATATATCCCATCAATAATGAATGTGTGGAAAAAATATAACTACAAAATAGTGTTATATAAATGTGAAGAAGATGTAAGTATCTCATGTGAATAAAGTGTAATCACACAAAGTGTAAAAAAGATCAAAATTAAAATGTGTGAAATATTAATCATTGAAATTAATACCTGTGATGAGAGTAGGAGAAAAAAATGAATACATAACGTATGTAATAGCCCCTGGATTCATGATGCTCCTGATTACAGACAGACTGGTCTTATTGTACTTCAAGCCTTAAAGTTGAAAGAAATCCCCTGAAGAAGCACCTCATGAACTTGGAGGACACAATCCCATCAACTAAAATATTTCCCTAGATACCAATACTCCAAAGTTTCTTCTTTCAGAGACCACATAACACACACAGATACTTCTTGTATACCAGCCACGTATGCTATATTTCTATCTCTGACAGCTGGCAATCAGGTGTACCATTACAGCTGATGTCTGCAGCTTACACTAATAACCAACAGATGAGTCAATTCTCAGGTTGATGTTTTTCTGTGTATTTTTGGAGTTGTTCATTGGCTTTACCGGGTGGCCGTGAGATCAGCAGATATTAGAACTGGCTGTATTTTATTCAATAAGCAGCTAGAGCTGTGGGACTGTAGTTGGGCATTTTAAAATCTTAAATGCTGTAAATTTGATCCAAGGTATTGATCTTCAAGTTCCTAAAACAAACATATCTTCAGTTATCCTCTGCCACAATGTTAAACGTAATAAAATGTTCCTAACATGATCTGATTTGATTCTTTCAAACGAAATCTGAACACATCATCTCAACAAAACTAAATTTGGAGAACATTTTTTCGACACTAAATAATTAAAACCATGTCCAACTAAATTCTCAAAGGAAAGAGTAACATACGTAAAACTAGTCACATTGTGCAAATATTGATAAATACTGTGTCTGTACAGTTAACTTACAGTTCCAGAGTTGAGATACTTTTTCTTTTTTCCTTTCTTCTTTTGGTTTATTACCTATGAGAATAGTATAGGATCAAATATTACAAATATCAACTTTATTCATGCACCTACAAATATATTAAAACCTTGGTCTTTTTTAATTGATTTTTTTTTTTGCTAAAGAGCGTCCATGCAATGAGGCTGAGGGTTTAGTTCTACATACGCCAAAGCGGTCCTTAGGGACGTTTTTTTTAACAAAAATCCCTGAGTTTCAGTTGGAATTTTCAGATGTAACGACTACTTCAATTTATATAGAATCCGGTCTTCAGAATGCTATATACTGATTTTTTTTTTTTTTTTTTTTTTTTTTTTACAAATATAATCATATATAATTTTTTAAGGAAATTTCATATTTGCTATATCATCGTCACTTTTTTGCCCATACCATAATTTATTTAAGGTGTCGTTGAAACCACATAGAAAGAAGTAATATAACAAATGACCCCCAAATGTGCTACATAGAAGATTTATATAACTGCATCAGATACAGAATGTATGAAGACGGGCTTCTAGTTCTGCTCATAATATATTGTAGGAACAATGACGTCATAGGGAGCAGCTACTGGAGCTCTAATTGCATTCTCTCACTTCAAAGGCAGGGACCTTACCACTAGGTCATTTCTCCTATGGGCTTGTACTCTTAGTTTTCAAATAATGCTTCATGGTATTTTTCACTTATACTTTTTACTGCTGGCTTATACATTATGCCCACATTTCTGTACATCATACAGTTTGGTCACACATTTTAGATCAAAAATATAAAAGCAATTCCAGATCTGAAGGTCAGAACTTTGTGTTTCACATGTGCCATTTTTAGCACATATGCATGTTACAGTCTTTCATCCTGTTTCTCACTTCTAAAAGCATTGCAGTTTAACAGGGAAGGCTGATACTACTGTAACAATAAAGCTTCAGACATATACTGTAAATACTTTGTTGACTTTATAGTTTAATACATTGTTACAGCCAATGACATACACTGTACAACTTGTCCTTGGAATTTTATATTTGGAATATGTAGCACATATATTTAATTTAAAATAGTTAAGAAATTAGAAATATATTTATGCTAATACCATTGTAATTTATAAAGTAGCATTTTCACAATGAAAACAAAATTAAATAGTGTAATCGCTTTTAGTTGAGCTACTGTAGATGTTTTCATTTTTGCCTATTATATGTAGGGCTATAGCAGTTTTTTCAGCTGTTTACTCTGGGAATCAGAGCTTAACAGGGGGTTCAGAATAACCTGTGATTAGCAAAAACAGTTACAGTATTAACTTAGCTCATGTTTTAATTTGTAATTGGGTGATTATCACTAAAAATCAACATGGCTATGGTTCCCAAAGGAAAGGGTTACTGGACTACACCTGCATACATGTCCTTTATAATCTTTGAAAATGCTGGTTTGAATAAATTACCCAGAAAAAAATACAATGAAATTGCACACTGTCTTATATAATTCAGATGGAGGTGCTAGGATCCTGCATCCAAACTGCTGGATGCATACAAGTAAAACCATATTGGATCAGAACTCCAAAAGGAAAAATTCATTTATTATAATTTTGTCTTATTTTTTGTCTCACCAGCGACAATACAAATATGATCCGAACACACAGGGAAAGGAGGCCTTGAAACGTTGCTGTAGTTTGTCCATGTTACCTTTCCCTGTGTGTTCTGATATTTTTGTATTGTCGCAGGTTTCTGATAGCGGTTTCTGGGTTCTGAGGTAAAATGTCAACAAACAGAAATGTACAAGATGAAATGTACTACGTGTACTTGCATAAGTATTCAGCCTTTTAAAGCTGTAGATCAAGCTGCCGTTTAAAAAACAAAAGTGTGTGTGCCGAGCACGCGCATTTTAAGGGAAAGTGTGTTTTGTCACTATTTATCACAGAAATTGTATTTGTGATGGTGATGTTTTTAATTAAAAATCAAAACACAATTTCAGTGACAAAACGCAAAGAAGTTTGACTTAGAACGCACACACCCCGTTTTACCTATTTGCACTTCTATATGTATAGTAACTGTGAATTCCTGTCTCTGTGTGTGTGTCTCTTTGTGTTTGTGTGTGTCTCTGTGTGTCTCTGTGTGTGTGTCTGTGTGTGTGCTCCGTCTGTGCTGGGTCTGCACGTGCCCAGTCGGTGCCTACTGCAAAATCAGGATGGAGTACTGAGGCGGTGTGCGCAGGCGCGCCGAGCCGTCGGCAGCACCTATTGCGCAGGCACGCCGAGCCGACGGTGTCAGAACTTAGTAGAAGCACCTTTTGCTACAATTACTGCTAGGAGACTTTTTGGATAGGTCTTTACTAGCTTTGCACAGTAGGATGGTGACATTTTTGCCTCACATAACAGTGTTCAGTTTAACCACTACAGCTCTGTACAAAAAAAGTTTGTTTGCAAAACTGTACATAATGTACATTATTTGTAATTCAACAAAATGTGACATTACTGGTAGTGGGTGAATACACACACACACACACACACACACACACACACACACACACACACACACACACACACACACACACACACACATATATATACATATATATATATATATATATATATAAATATATATATATATATATATATATATATATATATATATATATATATATATATTGTGACAGAGTCACTGACTCAGTAGGCTGGAATAGTGAATGGAGAGACGCTGCAGCCAGTTCACAGAGAGTTAATCTCCTCAGACAGAAAGAAGCACACCTGCAGCCTAATTAAGCAGGAGGCCTGAGTGACTGCAGGTTTAAAAGCAGGAAGTGACACACACACAGGGAGCTTGTTTTTCCACAGGAAGGTGGAGAGAACTCTACCGGCTTGGAAGCCGTAGCAGCTGCTGCTGCTGCTGCTCTGGTCCCCAGTCCTGCGAGGAGCTAGGCTGCTGGGACCAGCTGGGACCCCAACCCAGGATAAAGATAAACATTGCTGCGAGGCTGGACACAGCCTGCTCCCCGGAACCGTGTTCCTGTTTGCTGTTTGGAGCTGAAACAGATAAGACTTTATTCTTATTATGCTTATTGGATATCATTTGTGTAGCACGTTTTGGACATGACCAGATTAGCTGGCTGTCTTGTTAGTTAGGGCTCAAGAACTGAGTTAGTTTCCCTAAAGGGAACAGGCTTTAATTTTCAAGAAAGTAGTTTCTTAAAGGGACAGTTCACCCATACATTATTTTGGTTGTGGCTAATAAACCACTATAGTTGAACGTTTCCCACCGTGTCAAGCGTCTTACTGACCCTGCCGCGAGGCCGTCTTGCCACAATATATATATATATATATATATATATATATATATATATATATATATATATATATATATATATATATATATATATACACACATATATAAATGTAGAGGTAAACAGAGACAGAAATTTTATGAGTCATTACTGACACAAGGTAACTCTCTTCCCATGAGTGCTAAAGGCCATGTCTATACATACTGTGCTATATGTATGCACACACAGCTATCTCTTAGACATACTAATACTCCATGCTTTTCCATCCCTATACACCAATAGGGACCACATAGTATCTACACACACTTTTAGTAATGCACTATCTCTCACATTTCCACACCTACCCACACCATTAATATACACTCCAACTCCACTCCACACACACCTTTTGTAAAGCACTGTATACACTGTGGGCTCTCCATTCATTTATATTCACATAGATACACACACACACTCCTACATCACTAACATTCAGGGACCATTTAACACCTCTAATCATAAATCACATCTACACACGGGGGAGGGACGAGCACAGATAACATTCCAAGAGACACTGTTTTTAAGTATACCCTTTGCTTGCTTTATTCATTGTAACACCGTCGGAAGAAGAGATCTGTGTATCTCGAAAGCTCGCACAAATAAAAGCATTTCTTTAGCCACAGAACGGTATTGTCTATTTATTTTTGATTTTATATATATATATATATATATATATATATATATATATATATATATCCACTACGTATGATGGACACATTTACACAGGAATCACTATACACCCTGTGAATCTCTCTGGTACACGCTGCTCTCAGAATATCTCCATAAGAGACATACATCTCTATCAAACAGCACTACCTGGCTACTAGATACATTGAACATCAATACAATGCACATCGATTATGAGTAACTTTAGTTAGCTGTACACCCTATTAGAGGGTATACACCAGCTTTTAATTACATGTGAATTTATTAATAAAGTTTTTATATATACATATTTTTTCACCGCATTATTATATAAAGGTCTGCAGTGCGCCTACACCAGGGATCTTATGTACCTTCTCTAGGTACACCTTTTTGATTTTATATATATATATATATATAAATAATGTCTCTTCACTATCCATTTTCATGATATTCTGCTACATTCATAAACAGGGCCGGCTTGATGGTGGTGCTGTCGGTGGCACTCACCTGTGGTTACAGAGGCGCAGTGCTCTTCCCCACAACAATTAAACTGATTGTCGGGGGAGAGCGCGGTGCCTCTGTAACTCTCTTACTTTCTCCTTCACAAACTCTTCCTGCAGGGTCCCTCATCATGATCCAGCAAAGTCAAATTGTTTCCTGTTGCTATGACAACGGGACGCCCTGTGGAACCATGTTGCCATGACACCACATGACATCCCATTGTCATGACAATGTGATGCCATTTGCCATTGTGGCACCATGATGAGGGACACTGCAGGAAGAGATCGCGAAGGAGAAGGAAAGAGGCCCAGCACCACTGCCCTACACTGAGCCCCACAATATTCCCAGCTCTGTTCATAAATGTATATTCTCTAATCTATAAACGCATTCTCTCTTCCTGTTATTGATTCTCTAAGATAATTATGATGAGAGTCTTACTATGCATAATTAAAATTGTATAGTGGACATACTAGCTCTATTTAGGTAACAATGACTATTTCTCATTTTGATTAATTAACCATGGTAGGTCGGTAACCATTCATTGGCTCTGCGATCCCCCATATATAAGATAAGTAAGTTGCTATATAAATAATGTACTTCGGCTACAATATTTAGATAACCAGTCTTTTGAGACCTCTTGATATAAGCTAGACCATATTCGACATAAATAGAGTGGTCACAACACTCTATGCGTGATTTAGGACTATCCAAGTTATACTTCGCTTTAAAATCAGTAATATGTCCTTTTAATTATTTTTATGTTATTTTTTATCTTTTTTATATTGTCAATTCAGATGTCGATTAAATATTTATCATAATTTATCTGTTTTCCAATATGTATTTTATTTTAGTATACCATTTGAGTGTCTATTATATAAATATTTACAGAGAAATGTGCCAATCATTAATTTAGATCAGACAATACTTCTAAGCCCAGAACCAATCCCAGGGCATCTATGGACTATAATGTGATTGGATGGATTATCAGAGTAGGGCATACTGTATAAGGGACAGCAACAGGACAAGTAAATTAACCCCTGGAGAAACCAGTCGGTGAAACGCAAACAGCGCCCGAAAGAACAGTGAGGGAGCCGCCAATCAAGGTCTCAAGACTATCCATCCAGGTCCTTGATGACGTAATTTACAAGGTCGAAGTCAGAAGGAGACATGTGGAGGAGGTCAGCGTCCAGAGAACATAACACTGCAATGTGTTTCTGTTGATCGCTACAAGGTTTATCTTGATTTGTATTGATATATAGTAAGTGCATTACCACATTTTAGTAAATTCTTGTTAGAAGGTACACACTACTGTATGTCTACAGTTATTTATTTCTGAGAGGTGAATACCACATATACACTGGAAAGAGGAGACTCATTTCAGACAGCCAAAAGCAGTTCCAGACTTCTGTACCCATGATTGGAGACACGTGTGTTTAAAGAACACTTGATAAGTGCAATACTTACCACACAGGGAGGTTACAAATTATAAACAAATTACATCCCTTTTTTCCTTTCTTTTGTTTTTTCTTAAAACTCTGCACCTACAGTAGGAACCTTTTCTAAAACACCCACACAGATATCTATATCTATAGATATATCTATAAAACAAAAGAGGAGAGCGCGGGCTCCATAGCGCAGATCAACAAAAAATGAACCATTGTTTCCGGGGGACCTCTCTTGTGACGCATAACCTAATGTGTTCCCGGATGCAGAATTGCATCATCAGTCGCCTGTGAAGTCCAGGTCCCGGCTACTACATTTCTGCATGGCTTTTGCTACAGTCCTTCAACGAGCTTGTCCTACTGACCATTGAGAGTTGCTTATTTTACTGTGTTCTAAATAAAACGTTTTTTATTGATCTCGCTATGGAGCCCGTGCTTTCCATTTTTGTTTTTTAGATTCACGAGGAAGGTGGTTGCATCCTGTGGAGAGCTGCCTGGTGCCTCCAGTGTTTTTTACCAGTCAATTTGTTTTTTTTCCCCATTTTTATTTTTCGTGGCATACCTTTTATCTGCTTGTTTTTTCCCTTCCCCTCTCCTTCTTTCCCTCTTCATGGCATTGTATGTTTGTTGGTCTTTTTAGTGCAATTGTTATCTGGTTCTTGTTGTTAATTGCTATTTTACACACCCTGTCTTATTATCTGTGTTTTTTATATTTTTGGAAATATTTTTTCATATTTATCATTTATTTTATGGTTGTCCTGGTATCATCTTTTGCTTTTGTGGCGCTGTAATCTTTTTCTTTGTTTTTATAGATATATCTATATACACAATTACTTTTCACTAGGGAACTTGTGCACTCACAATTGTTCCTTCATAATGCTAAAGGAATTTTATTTTTTGCCAGTTTTATTTGCGCTGAATAGCAGCACACATGCTTCATTTATTGAACTCTTTAGGCACTTTCACATATAGATGTAGCAGCCGCTAATGCACCTGCTGGAAAGTTAGCCCCACCCCTTAATCACATGTAGCTAATGCATTTACAGTGGCGGTTGCTCCCGCTGGCGCATTGTGTGTTTCCCGCTGCAATGCACCAGCCATAACGGTTACTTTATCTGTATTTCACGTGTGCACTGGTTGTTTGATCTCAGCGGGCTACCTTCTCTTGAAATAGTGAGGATGCTGTCTATAGTACAAGAACAAATATTATACATTTAGCACCTCAAGTGGAATTTACCTTGTCGGGGTTAGCAGTACAGTAGGTATTGAACGTTATATAGGGTTACCGATGCATTCTGTTATAGGGATGGGTCTGTGCCCACCTACAGCTAATTCTGTTTTGCCAAATTCTATTATGTCTGAAATTTTACTTAATAACAATTAACAGCAGTATGCACTTCACTTGTAACTGTATATCTAAACTAGTCAAATGTAATACTGAGTGATATCAGAAACACTTACCTCATATACATTGAACTGTGATTGTCCCCTTGACAATTCTCTGTAACTTGTTGTGAATTCTCCAATGAAATCATGACTGAGGAAGAACAAAGCACATGTTCCAAATAAATATAGTAAATATTTCAATTAAAGGGCTTAATACAACATATAAATGCAAAAATGTTTGCATAATAATATTCTTTTGTATACGAGGCATTTAACTCCAATTATTTTCATACTACTTCGATAATGTCTGTTTTGCGCATGCAGTATAATATAAAATGTACCCACAGCAGAGGTCACAAGAAGACGGAACCAAAAATAATTTATTTGGCGAAATAAGGAATTATTCAGAGCAATTAAGAATAGCTTTTTATGTTCCTTATATTTAAAATTCATTCTTTAACCATTATATTTTATTAATCACTCAGTGCAAGAATCCTACAATACGTACTCTTTGCTGCCATGAGAATAGTAATTAGTATTGCCCTACAGTATGTCAAGAGACTGCAGGGCCCAGCAGAGATAGGAGTCTTCATTAAAGTGTAAATGGACATGAACATTTTCAGCGCTGTCTTCATGTGATCTGATATGTGCTCTCCGTTTATGCTTTGTTAACTTTATGCTAGGTTGCAAATACAGTAGTCATTTACGTTTTGCAATGTTAGAAGTATAGTTTTACAATGTTAGAAGTACAGTTTTACAATGTTAGAATGAATGAAAATAAACCTCCAAGTTTCTGGCAAGTAATACTGTGGCATGACACGTATCATACAGGGTTCATACTGTGCCATTTGATGTCATTCACTTCATGTAGCTGAAACATGGGTGCAAGATTGAGGGAGCTATTCAGTCCCTGATGTGCATTTTTGATAATAATGTATGCTGAGAAGCATGTTCGCTAGTCAGTTTTTGTTTTTAAATCTCTTTATTTGTATTTTCACATGAATATCCATTTTAACCGATAAATTATCACATATAAGTAGCTCTTAACACAGATTAATAGTATTGTGCATTTGGAGCTACGGAATTATAATAGAGGGATACATTTTAATAACCAGAAACATAAAACAGGAAATAAGGGACAATAACATATAAACTGAGGGGGGTGGGGGTGGGAAGGTAGGAGGGTAGGAGGGTAGAGGGGGTGTCACACATATTGTAATCATAGCATCTTCAATACAACATATCAATATAGTTATTTATCTTGTTCTTGTACTTAACACTCCTAACATTTAATTTGAGAAAGAAACCCAAAAATCTACCACACCTCTCCACTCTTACATATGCAGCCCTATTATAGAAAGGGATCCCAGACTCTCCGGAATTTAATCATGGAATCCTCGAGATAGTTCGTTAACTTCTCCATCATAACATTGGATATTTGTTCCCTAACTTTTCTGTATGTGGGCGGATTAGTCTGTCTCCAGCATCTGGCAACTAGACATCTGGCTACACTAAGAGTATCGTAATGTAAAGCACAAAAATGATAATCCTATGAAATTCTGCAAAGGTTATACTCACAAGCAGACACTGAGTAAAGGCATTTCACACATAAAGTGTACATGAACAGTAGTCCCACGTAGAGGGGCGTCTGGGGACCAGGATGGGATGGATAGGGTGCACTACAGCAGAGGACAAGAACACACCATAGCGCAAACTGTGCAACAATTTAATGAATTAAAAGACACTTCACAAGTGCTCACTTACAAAGTATAAGAGATTATCAGGCAATAAGGAATCAGAGGTACAGGCATATGATGATCTCATCGGCCCTTCATCTCCAGGAGTCGCGATTAGGTTTGGAATGGAGACGCTCCGCCACAGGTGCTCCTAATTGCAGCCACAAGAAGCAAGAACAGCTCAGCGTCTCTCCTCCACTTGTCTTGGTATCTGCCTTGATTCGACGCGTTTCGCTAAAGAACTAGCTTCGTCAGGAATCTGGCACCCTATCCTACACTTGTTCTTAAATACAATCAGTTCATTCTTCATTGGTGGACATGATTCAAAGCCAATCCAAGATGGCCGTCATCTTGGATTGGCTTTGAATCATGTCCACCAATGAAGAGTGAACTGATTGTATTTAAGAACAAGTGTAGGATAGGGTGCCAGAGTCCTGATGAAGCTAGTTCTCTAGCGAAAAGCGTCGAATCAAGGCAGATACCAAGACACGTGGAGGAGAGACGCTGAGCTGTTCGTTGCTTCTTGTGGCCGCAATTAGGAGCACATGTGGCGGAGCGTCTCCATTCCAAACCTAATCGCGACTCCTGGAGAGGAAGGGGCGGTGAGAACATCATATGCCTGTACCTCTGATTCCTTATTGCCTGATAATCTTTTATACTTTGTAAGTGACCACTTGTGAAGTGTCTTTTAATTTATTAAATTGTTGCACAGTTTGCGCTATGGTGTGTTCTTGTCCTCTGCTGTAGTGCACCCTATCCATCCCATCCTGGTCCCCAGACGCCCCTCTACGTGGGACCACTGTTCGTGTACACTTTATGTGTGAAATGCCTTAACTCACTGTCTGCTTGTGAGTATAACCTTTGCAGAATTTCATAGGATTATCATTTTTGTGCTTTACAGTACTGTACTATTTTTGTGATCTCTCTTCTTTTACATGTGCATGGTGTCCCGCTCCCTTGTCACCTCTACCCACTACGTCCCAGGGGAAATGAAGACTTTCTCATCTTGTCTAGGCTGAGTGGGTATCCTTTGTTTATTCATTTTAGTTTTATTATATATGTCTATTGCACTTTTTTTGGGTTAATTTCTTGTAGTGAGCCCTGGTTACCAGAGGGTGTCACTATTTTACTGTTTTAATTTGGATTATTTCTTTGTGGCACTATGTCCTCTTGAGCGCCAACCCTGGTTATTTTCTTGCTACACTAAGAGTATGTCCTATTAATTTTGAGTAAATTTCATTCACACCGTCTAATGGTTTGCTTAACAATAAAAACCATGGGTCTCTTGGTATCTCGACCCCAGTAGTATCCAAGATAAGTCTAAATATATTCTCCCATAGGGATTGAATTTTGGGGCCGTCCAGCCAGATGTGGGACAGGGACCCTCTCTGTCCTCAACCTCTCCAACACAGTGGGGAGACATTTGGATCCATTACATTTAATTTAGTTGGTGTTTTGTACCATCTGTACAGAACTTTATAGGAGTTTTCTTTTACTAAAATGCAGGTGGAACTTTTAGCCACCGCCTCCCAGATGTCCTCCCAGTCAAGTTCCACCCCTAGTTCTCACTCCCAAGCCAGCATATATCATCCTTATCCTGGGAGGCTAGTGTATTAATGTGATAGTATAGAGATGATGTAATTTTAACCTTATCGGAGGCCTGTGTAATAATTTTCTCAAAATATGTGAGATCTGGGATGTTATCCCGATCAAACTTCTCCTTAATAAAATGTCTACCTTGCAGGAACCGATAAAAATCTGTGTTTGGTAGCTCGAACTGTCCCTGTAGTGCTTGGAACGTTTGTAATTTGGACTGTGAGAATAGAGCTACAGTACAACCTTTGAAATACCTTTACCTCTCCAAACATCTAAATAGGTTTCATGATATCCTGGAGAGACGTTATGAGTGTTTGCTAACGGGATCATCAGGGAGTCTTTTTATGTGTGCTTCAGCTAAAACATGGCTGAGTCCCTATATCACAGGAGTGCTTTAAAATCTGGTTATCTGATACTATCTTCGGACGGTCTTTCTTGTCCAGCCAGATTATATCTGCCAACAGTATCGGTGAGGTCAGACTAGCCTCCAGCTCCACCCATCTTTTGGATGATAGGAGGACATACCACTGCACTCCTGTCCCAGTCGGGTTGCCTTGTAGTAATTTAAACTGTTTGGCATAGCTAGGCCACCTAGCTCCTTTGTGCGATATAATATATCCCTTTTAATTCAGGGTTTTTTTATTGATCCATACAAACCGAATATCCGTTTTTTGGAAGTCAGCTAGATCAGATCCTGAGGCAGTACTCAGATCAGCAAGGTGTGAAACAAATATAAAATCCATGGCAGAACATTCATTTTAATTGCCCATATTCGACCTATCCAGGAGATTGGATATGTTGACCATTGTGTAATCCAGTGGTTCCCAAACTTTTTCGGTTCAAGGCTCCCCAAGGCAATCAGAATTTTTTCTAGGCTCCCCAAGGCGATCAGGATTTTTCCGCGGTGCCCAAAGTAAAAACAAAGGTGTATATACATACCTAACAGTTGCAGTGCGCAGTTGGTGTCTCTCTCAGACACTCTCACACACTCTCTCTCTGACCTCACTCTCACTCTCACAGACCTCACTCTCACTCTCACAGACCTCACTCTCACTCTCTCAGACCTCACTCTCACTCTCTCAGACCTCACTCTCA